>NC_061108.1:75934109-76179109 GCF_015104395.2 Macrobrachium nipponense
ACATATGTATATATTTGTATATATAATATATACATGTATATATCACGTACCATATATTTGTTTGTGTGTATATATATATATATATATATATATATATATATATATATATATATGTGTGTGTGTGTGTAGGTATGTGTGTGTTATGTATATATATATAAATATATTGTGTATACTACATATGTAGCTAATTGGTCAGCTTGTTGAGAATATTTTTTTTTATTTGTAATTGGGTCTGGTCTATACTAGAGTTCAAGGAAGAATGGCTAGAGAGAAAGAGCTTACCTCCTATTGTGTATCTGTATCACTAAGGGTGGGGATTAAGGAAACCCTGAAATATACAAAGTAGGTTGTTAATGTCTAAGTGAAGTATACAAATTCTCAGAGTTGCAGTTGTGAGTATAACGAATGCCAGAAGTAGTGACCAGTCATGCGCTGGCGAGACATTACTGCCAGATGGGCGAGGGTTAGTTATTACATATCATACATAATACACATAGAAATAACATACATTGAACACATTAGGGAATAACATGCATGGACATGAAATTTGATATAAAAATGAAATAAATATATATAAAAGTTCATATGTTATACTGAATAGCTTTCATGTACCTACACCTCCCTCTCCCTCATGCTCATAGTACACTCGTGAGCAGTCACTTTTTTCTGTGAGCCATTGAGACCAATGTGGGAATATTACGGGAATATAAACTAAGAACTGCTTTTCCTGGTCCAAGCAAGGGGTTCACAGGGGAAAGAGCAGAGGGGTCGGCATTAGGAGTGGCACTGGGCAAAGAAAAAAACAATGGTTTCACCACCACACACGACTACTAGGGGGACAAATTGAATGGTCATTTGACCTGCCAATACCCACGGCCACCAGACCTTGTCCCAGAGGTTGGATGTTGTGTCCCGTATCCGAATATGCTGTTCAGTAGTCCTTCTGGGTAGGGTTAAGTATTTCTTAGTTTTTACCAGACCACTGAGCTGATTAACAGCTCTCCTAGGGCTGGCCCGAAGGATTAGATATTTTTACGTGGCTAGAAACCAGTTGGTTACCTAACAACGGGACCTACAGCTTATTGTGTGATCCGAACCACATTATATCGAGAAATGAATTTCTATCACCAGAAATAAATTCCTCTGGGTAGGGGTAGGCATGCTAATCATACTGGGTCTTAACCTACTCGGTGCAGGCAACAGAGTGGCAGTCACAGTCCTTGCTACTACTTTGAGAAGGACTTTGGCAGGGATGCATGACCCAAGAGGTCAGCCATACAGGGTCTGGGTGGGAAAGCAGCCCGTGAAATTAGGAGTTTTCCGGAGCTCTAAAAAACCTCAGTCAAACTCTTCACGGTCAATGTTGCCGGAGGGTACTGTCATCAGGATAAGGTGCTTGATTGACTTCACAGCTGCCTCAGCATGACCATTCGATTGTGGCTAATATGGGAGGTTACCAAATGTCAAACTGCCCAACGCTAAACAAATTCCTGGAACTGGTTGCTGGTGAACTGTGATCCTCCATCGGTCCTGAGGCAGAGAGGGACACCAACTTCCCAGAAGTAGTGGCAGAAGATCCTGATTGTGTTAGAAACAATAGTATCACCTTCGCATAAGACAACGACAGTTCATCCTGAGAGTCAGTCAACTATAACGAGGAAGGCTTTTCCTACAACAATAAAGAAATTTGCTGAAACAGGCTCAGAGGGCCTTGTGGTGTTGTCATCACTCATTAATGGTTCCTGCTGCTAGGTTGGCTGCAATACCTGGCATGATTCGCAAGCTCCAATTGTGTTGACAATGTCTGAGTCAATACCAGACCAGAAGACAACCTTTCTTTCCTGGGGCTTAGTAGATTCCACACCCCAATTGCTGTTATGTAGGCAGGACAAGGTGCAGCGGCAGAGGGCGACAAGAACTATAACTTGCACCATGTAGGACAAGGGCTAGGTCAGTGTAGAGCTCTTCCCTCTTCTTCCAGTATGGGAGTAAGGAGTTACGAGTTCATATCTATTGGAGGGGAGTCCTGAGGTGACACAGTTGAGTAGCCAAGTGTAGGCAGGGTCTGCGTTTGCTGAGTCTCAGACCCTGAAGGGTTTTGTCAGCATCTTGAGCCGGAGATCCTCCTGAAGGGGTGACGGTGTACACGGCCATGACTGTTTGGAGGTGGGTAGCAGAAGGGGCACTTGCAATTTCATCTTCTGGTGCAGGATGGCTGACTGGGGTTTGAGGCAGGGCATCAGTAAAGACACGAGGTTGGGATTCTTGAGGGCGTCCAATAAGTAATGGTTCAGGATAGGTGTGACGGGGCGATGATCTGTCATCAGAATGAGGTTTTGTAGACCAGCAATATAGCCTACATTTTGACATCACAATGTGTTAAGCCAGTTAGTGTTGTGTAATTGAAGTTATATTAATCTACGTTCTGCTCCAATCAGTGCCTTCAAAATCTTTCAAATAACAGCTACTCTAGGCATATTGGCCCTGGGAAATTGGTAAAAAAAAGTGCAGTGTATGTGCTAGTGCTTGGCCCTCCGTTTTCCAGAAAAATGTCCTCCATCCAATCTCCATCTATCACGCAAGTGACCCTGGCACCTACCAATGCTTGTGCCCCTTGCATAAGTCCTGTACTAGTGAAGAATTGTCTTTACTTTATACAGTACCAATTGAAACATTCACTGTCGAGTCTGCCATACAGTCTGTCAGTGTAGCCTTCTCTGATGACGAAATTAACATGCATATACAAAATGCAAAGACCTGTACGAAGAGAGGAACATCATGTTGGAGGACATATGATGGAAATGGAAGTATGGGGAAGAAGGGAAGAGCAAGAAAGAGATGGTGTAATTGTGAAAGGAAGATATGTAATGGAAAGGTATTAACAACAACGATGCACAGGACAGAAATTGATAGAGACGACTCATTCATGATGGCGACCCCATATAAAAATGAGTTAAAACTGGGAAGAAGTTACAAAATGCAAAGACCTGATACTAGAAAACATTCTCCAGGAGTGATCAGCAAAAAATTGTCCTCTCACAAGAAAATACCATATATCACTAGGGGGCTAAGGACCTGCTTGGGCAGAAAATGCCTTACTAACAGCAAAATCTCTCGGATAAAATTGAAAAAATTCTGAAAAGATTAAGGAAACAAATGATAAATATTCTTGGATCTGGGACCTGATCAAAGGATTACAGGAATAAACTCGACAGTCTTAAAACAATGGAAACAAATAATCTCTCACAGATCTGGGATGTGATTAAAGGAGTGCAGGAGTCATTCTACAATCGTACAGCAAGCCACCAGACTCCTCTGATTGTGGCATCTATTATTTCCTCGCCTCCCAGCAACACTAGAGAAGTGAGAGTGCGACACGAGGTCGAGATGGCCATACCCACCCAAGTGGGAACTGCCCCTTCTTCCTTGGATTACGCACCCACATCACCCTTAGACCTTTTGGAGGGGACCGTTTGACTCCCAACCTCCTCTCCCTCCCTAGCGCCCCTGATGGAAGGTAGATCCTCAGTGACAATCACCAACCCTCCTGAGTCTCCAGACCTTATCTCTCCCACCCAACCCCCCATTGTGGATGATTATGAGAATGATCTCGAGGGGTCTGGTGGCTGGCAGACACAAGCAAGTAGAAAAAAGAAAAGAACTTTTCATTTGCCTGCTGAACCAAAGCCCAACAAAAACCATGAATCACCTCGCCTAGAACCTAAGAAAAGATGTCATGTGATTCACAATCTATGCTCATTTGGTGAAGCTAGACACCATGTTTCTCACAGGCTCTGGCCCCCTCATCTTCCACGAATTAAACATAAAGTGGCTTACAGGATTATCTGCCTATTTCAATGCCTCAATTTTTTTAAAGGCTAGAATTTTGGTTCTAATATAAAAGTCTGAAGATATAACCTAACATGGAACCAACAAAAGGCCCCCCCCCTGCCAGGGAACTTACTGACACCCCAAGCAGGGGTTTACATGCAGGCTTGCCTTCTACTGCAAGTGCCAATCAACCTCCCACAGCAAGTGACTGCCCACCCCTACTTGCTAACACCCCATCCACCCAAATGATCAACTCTCATCTCCCATCTTTGTGAGGTGCCATGGATACATTAAATATACTCTCTTGGAATATTTTTGGCCTCAAGCAGAACTTTCCTATCCTAAACAAGTTCTGCAAAACCTTCAAAGGCATCACTGTATCGCAAGAAATGCTTCTCTGGTCACATGACCTTGTCATCTGCAATTCAATACATGAAGACTTCAGAGCTTTCTCAACCTCATCGATGAAAGTTACAGATCAAATCATAGCTGGTCACCCAAAAGGGGCCTTTCTTTCCTGTGGCACGAATCGTTAGACAATATGGTAAATGTGATGACCTACAGGTCAAGTGACATTAGTGTAATCTTGAGATCTTAATACATAATTATTGTTTATATGGCCTAGGAAAATAACAGTACATGATTTTGATCAATCCTGCAATATCCTAAGTGAGTTACATACTATTATTCACGATTCTCCTCCTGATCATATTTGTATAATCTGCAGCCATAATTCTCACCCCACGAAACAATTTTATAACTAACTTATTCGCTTCTGTAAAAATTTTGCTCTCCAAATTAGCGATATGATCTCACTCCTTCCTTCCTCCTATTCCTATGTACAAAATAGTACGGCACAATTACAACCTTCTGACTGGACCACTGCATCATTTCACCACAACTTCATCACTGTATTGTGACCTGCAACTCTTTTGTGGCCTGTAACATTCACTATGATCTTGCAATGGGCTACAATCACATCCCTTTACAGGTGTAATTCAGTATCCCATCCCTACCTACCTACCGTGAACCCCCTAACTGATTGCCCACCAGCTGTCAACTGGGATTTTAAAGACCAGCAGAAAACCAAATACTTAACGGTAACCACAGAAACTAGGTTGCTGTCAGTAGTTCAACCACCAGGCGCCTCGATTTTTACAAACACAAAATGTAGAAATGACCACCACTGGAGACTGAAAGAATTCTATTTGAACATGAATTCTGCTATGCTTGTCTCCAACAAGGCTATCTTGGTTGAAGATCTGTATACATATCCACGAGAAATGTTTTACTATGGAGGCAAAATGGTAGCCCAAGGGAAGGACACTTTGTATTGCTAATGAGATAGGCGAGAGCACAGTTCAAACTTGCTCTTATGCACTGAAGAATAAATGAAAAACATCTAAGAACTAATGCAATGTCTAGAAATTCAGAATCCGTCTTTGGGAAGCCATTCAATCCCTAAATCCCAAAACTTAAAAGCTATCACAGAGAGTAGGAGAAACTGTCGTTAATGAGACTTATCGTGGGAATGTGGGGTGATCACTTCAGCACTATTCTGAATTGCATAAATGATCAAGACTCCAGGAGGGATATAGATAATCTCCTTACTGATAACATTCAATTTAATTTCACAGATCATATTATCATCAGCGATGCCACAAATAACTTGCCTAATAATAAATCACTCGGCTGTGATGGTGTTCTTGCAGAAGCTTTCAAATTCTGCCTACCGATAATTTACACTGTTAGCTACCCTATTCAGTGCATACATAATCCAACAGTTTCTTCCAGACTCCCTACTTTTATTTCACTTAATACCATTAATAAAAAAAAAAGCTAAACGATGCAGCTGACCCTGACAGTTATCGCCTGATTGCATTCACTATGATTGCATCAAAGATGCTTGAGCCTGTTCTTCTAGTGAAACTTTTCACCTTTTACACATCACTGACAACCAACTGGGATTTAAAATAAACCACTCGACCGACACCTGCATCTACATCCTGAAAGAATTGCTGAAATATTACCTATCCTCAGCCTTCCCTGTTTTTGTATGTTTTGTAGATATGTGAGGCACACCCTTATATTTAATTAGCATTTTATATTGCTGGTTCTCCACAGAGCAATTCTCTCAATATTGTCGTACACCTTCGGCTCCTTAAGTAGGAGAAGCTGTCATTGATGAGGCTATCATGAGAATGCTGGGTGATCACTTGAGCACTATTCTGAATTGCATAAACGATCAAGACTCCCGAAGGGATGTAGATAACCTCCTCACTGATAACATTCAATTTAATTTCGCAGATCATGTTATCATTAGCGATTCCATAAACAACTTGCCTAATAATAAATTACCCGGCTGTGATGGTCTTCTTGCAGAAGCTTTCAAATTCTGCCTACCAATAATATACACTTTGCTAGCTACCCTATTCAGTGCGTGCATAATTCAACAGTTACTTCCAGACTTAATATCATTCATAAAAAAAAAAAGCTAAAGGATGCAGCTTACCTTGGCAATTGTCGCCTGATTGCAATCACTACTGTTGCATCAAAGATGCTTGAGTCTGTTCTTCTAGTGAAACTTCTCACCTTTTACACATCACTAGTTCCTCACTGGACGAGTGGTTTTCACGCTCAGCTGCCAGTCCGGTGGTTCAAAGTTCGATTCCCGGCTCTGTCAACGCGGAATCAGAGGAATTTATTTCTGGTGATAGATATTCATTTCTCGATGTAGTGTGGTTCGGATCCCACAATAAGCTGTAGGTCCCGTTGCTAGGTGACCAACTGGTTCCTAGGCACGTAAAAATATCTAATCCTTTGGGCCAGCCCTAGGAGAGCTGTTAATCAGCTCAGTGGTCTGGTAAAACTAAGATATACTTAACCTAACTTTATACACATCACTGACAACCAATTTGGATTTAAAATAAACCACTTGACCGACACCTGCATCTACATCCTGAAAGAATTGCTGAAATATTACCTATCCTCAGTCTTCCCTGTTTTCGTATTTTTTGTAGATATGAGAAGCACACCCCTATATTTAATTGGCATTTTATATTGCTGGTACTCCACAAAGCGGTTCTGTCAAATGGGGTAATGTAATGTCATACACCTTTGGCTCCATAAACAGGCTTTGGCAAGGAGCATTCTCTCTCCATACCTGTTTAATATGTACACAGATGCCCTGAATGTCAAACTGAACTCACTCCCAATGGCATGCACTGTCAGCAGAACAACAATAAACAGCCTCTGTTACATTGACGGTATGGTTCTGATTTCCCCATCAGTGCAAGTCTCCAGTGACTCATCGACACTTGCCGCCACTATGCATAGGAATCTGATATATACAACGAAACTAAGACCCAGTGCATGTTGCTGTTCCTGAGACTGGTTAAGCATATTGCAGAACCGCAAATTTTCCTCAGAAATCATCAGTTGGAATTCATGCGTGAATTTCTGTATTTGGGTCACATTATCACTGACGACCTAAAAGATATGGCAGACATGGAACAGAGGTGTCATGAACTATGTGCAACTGGCAACATGATTGCAAAGAGGTTTGCCTTCTGTCACCAAAGACAAAATTGCTGCTCTTTCACTCATACTGCTACAGTATATAAGAGTGTTCTCTTAGACGAACTATGCCCGAGAGACCACAAGACATATCACTTTTGTTCACAATGACATTCTGAGACACTCTACAAAACATTGCTCGTTATCACTCCACTCACAGATGTTCACAGAAAACCACCTGGGTAACTTAAAAATCATTGTAAGGTGAACAATTTCCAGTCTGATCACCTTACTGAGAAACGGCAGCAATTTGGTCATACAAAGCATTGTAAGCAATGAGGCAAGATGATCTAAATTGTGGGAAAGATGGGAAAATGAGGTGCCTTTTCCCTAAATGACTTCATCTTTAGTTTTGCAAAGTGTTATTGGCAGAATCTGTCATTATTATTATATTTTTACGATTTTTGTATTTAGTCTTCTGGACCTGACTGCTGTAACCACCTAAGGTCACTAGCTGGAATTTAATTCTATGCAATCTGATCACTAATTGTTATTTTTTTTTTAACCAGTCTCAATAGTATTGCTGTTATTGCCATTATTATGAATACTATCTTTTACATATGCACTTCTTCAGCAACTGTGTGGATATTGTTGATTTATCATTTTTTTATAATGTCATCTCGTGTATGTTGTCATCTATACTTTGTATATCTAAGTATATAGCCTTGACCTCGAATAAAATGTATTATTATTATTATTATTATTATTATTATTATTATTATTATTATTATTATTATTATAAATAGTGGCATAGCGTGCCTTGGTGTCAGAAAAGAATTGAGAGCCAAACTGAACTAAATTTAGGCATCCACCATGGTCCAGCAAAAGGACATACCCAATACCATTAATGCATGAGGATCTTTCTGGTTCGAAGGCATTGAGAACAGGTGGATGGGGGAGTGCCAACTTGACACATCAAAATGCCTCATTATGATCAGGGGTCCAAACAAATATGCTCTTGGGGCTCATCAGAGGGCATAAGGGCTGGGCTGTAGTGGAAATGTCAGGGGTGAACTCTCCTAATTGGTTGACCAGGTCCATGAATGATCTAAGGTCAGTAAGGTTAGACTGAGTCCGGAAATCCCTGATGGCACTGGCTTTTTCTTGATCAGCCAAACTGCCCCCTCCTGAGAGTGTGTATCCGCAGAAGTTGACAGTTGGTGCGGCAACTACAGACAAACTTGCCCTTGTTGAGTGTAATTCCGAACTTGCGACATCTGGTGAGCATCTCGTGGGTACGTTAAAGGAGTGAATGGTAGTTCTCATCATGGAGAAGAATGTCATTGACAACTTTCACACAGTTATTGACTCCTTGTAGGGCCATGTCGCCATGCATACAGAATGCATCTCCATCTGCTGCAAAGCCCATCGGTCCTCTGCAGTGTTTGAACTGATCCTATGGTGTCATTTAGGTCAAATGTTGATCCTCTTTGGCCAGTTCCATTTGCCAGTACCCACAGGTCCACACCACGAATGGTGGTGAAGGGTGTGCTGGATGGGAAACTTGGCAGCTCAGCTTGGAGAGGTTGACAGTGATGGGTACTGTTACATCCAGAGATATAATATTGCAAATTAAACCCTCGCAACTGGGTATCTACTGATTCACCTGATGGAGTTGGCAGAATGGCCTAGCCTATAGCACAGACATCAGTCCCCTACTCATAGGACAAATGAAGATGGTGGCAGAATTTTACACTTTTATTACAAAAATAAATATATCTCATGATTGCTCTTACAATTAATCAAACTAAAATTCATTGACTCTCAAAGACTACACTATCACCAAATCAATGACCATGTGGTCCTTAAGGATCAGTGGTCCAGGTATCCCAATTAACCATAAATCACATCGAAAATCTGCCCCCTCTCTGCTCGATGTGGAACCACCTTGACGTAGTGAGGGGGCTCTCGAACCCCAGGAATTTGTTCACAGGTTCAAGTCCAAGAGTTCCTTATATGTATCATTGTATAATCTTTGGGATTAATTGTTGTGGAATTTTCCACCCTTGTAAGATTTATTGGACATTAAAATAGGAAAAGATATCATAGCTGGGATTGGGTTAATATCCAAAACTAACCCCCTGATCCCAACTCCTTGACGAGGTGGGGGGCTTAGGGATCCACTGCAATGAGAGTATGCCCCTTTACGCCTACTCTCTCTGCTGTGGATCCAACTGAACATTGGGACCTTTAACTCCTTTACTCCTCCTCCTTATAAATTTTCCCCTTTCCCTTCTTCTTCTTTCGTTGACGACCCTGGCATGGTTTTGGACATTGAATTGACAGCTCTTTTAACTTGATGGAGGGTGGAGTTGGATGGCATGCCTCTCCACCCATAAAACTAGAGTACCTGACGTGGTTGAGCGAGGGGAAATTTTTAAGTCAAGCCATGCCCACAGTGCTGGGTCCGATCTCATGGGACTGACGACCCTTAAGGCACTGTGGGTATGGCGTATATCCAGGGCAGTTACCAGTGTGTGTGTAACGGCATTGCCCCTCCCCCGGTTGGGCCTCCTTGGTGAGAGGGACCTCATCCTGGATGAAATTTTTTTTAATACTATATATGGAGAATAAAATTAACCTCACAACGACTTATGGCATGGCAATGGACTGTTCTCAGGATAACTCAAATAATGAAAATCAGAGTGGTATTAAGACATTATTACCATACAATAAACCCAAAAGAAATAGATATCGCCAGGACCCAACCTTGATTCACTTTGATTCTCTCTTTGGGGAGTCAAACTGGTCAAGGTTTTTGAACTTAGAAGCTGATAAAGATATATCTTTATTAAAATTAGAAAATTACCTATTGAATCGATGCCCATCGCAAGAGATGAGCATAAGACAAATTAAAAAAAGGGAATGGTTGGTTGAAACAACAACCAAAAACCAATCGGAAAACTATCAATGTATAAAAAATATAGATAACATAAATATAAAGGTTACAAGGCATGATACAATGAACAGTGTGCAAGGCACAGTAGTAGTACCAAATCTTGAGGATGAAACATTAGATAGATTAATACTTTTAGATTCATTAAAGAAAAGGTACAATAATGTTGAAGACTGCGAAGTATATGAGGTCCCAAGCAGGAAAGACAAAAGTCAAACTATCAAAATAGCCAAGATAAAGTTCAGTGGCCAAACCTTACCCTTAAAAATTAAAATGCTAGGATTAAATAGGGAACTAAGACCTTATGTTCCTAAACCTATGCAATGCAAGAACTGTTGCAAATATGGTCATACAGCAATTAAGTGTCAGGAATATTTATAAATGTGCCTTTTGCAGCTCGCAGGACCATAAAACACGCTGGGACTGTGGCCAACCCAAATGCGTCAATTGTGGATTAGAACATCATGCCAGATCTAAATTGTGTGCGTTCTATATCTACAATACAGAACTTAAATTACTACAAGAACGAACTGGAATGACGATAAGAGAAGCAAAGTTAGAACTGAAAGTGAGAGGATTAAATGACCCAGCTAAGAAATTTAGGTATGCAGACACCTCAAAGTCAAGCAATACCAGAACTGAGACAAATGATAATAATAGAAATAAAGAAATACCACCACAAAAAATACAAGATGAAAAGAACTCTTCAAACATACATAATATTAAGACTGTGGAAAATCGATTTAGCTCTTTATCGGAAATTGAAATAGATAATGACATAGAGGAAAACAAAGAAGAATTAAAATCACAAGAATGTGAAAAAACCGATAATACTACTCGAAAGAGGCAACTGATAAGACCCCACCTAATTCCACCAAACAAGTCTGTAAAAAGATAAATAACCCACCAATCTCGCCGAAAGCTAAAGTTCAGAAACAAAACACTAATATTCCACTGTCTCCCATAGTAACAATAGTACCTCTAGGAACCGAATCACAAAATTCAGATGAAATGGAAAACCAAAATACAGGTCACTACAGTGAAAACGAAGAAATTCAACCATCACCAATTATAGGCGCCACAGGAAAAAACAAGGAAAAACAACAACTGAGAAACATGAAGATACATGCGGCTGCAGTAAATGCTTTATAGCAATGTGCCACAAAAATAAGACTATAACTAAAGACAGCCTAACCAACACCATAAGAAATTTCATGAGGAATAGGAGTAAGGAAAAAACAAACATCAAATCTCATGAAGAAGGTTGTATGTGTATTGAACACTTAGAATATTACAAAGAGAAACACATCAGTGTTGTAGATAATATTCTAAAGAAAATCAAAATGGAAAAATCAAATCAAGATAGTAAAAAAGTAACAGTTAACGAAAGTAAGATTCAAACTACAACAAAAAATGAATCAAGACCTACAAAAATACAAATTAACTTATAAAAAATTTTAAGAAAATATCAGCTTTAATAATCTAGGGTAATTTGACCACTTATATTACACCATTCAATCGTTATATAATTCAATGGAATATAAAGGATTATTAACGAGAATGTACTTAGGGGAAGTCCAACGACTTATTAGCGAACATGAACCAATGATTATATGTATACACATAGGAAAACGAGTTCCAAAAATAGGTAAATATCTATTAGCTACAACATCACAGGAAAATGAAAATAATTTAGGAACAGCAATATATGTCCATAATAAAATTATATACGACAAATTAGATATAGATTACACTGAATTGCAAATTTCAGCAATAACAGTGAAAATAGAAAATAATGTGCTTGATATAATTAACTTATACAATCAGCCTAATAAAAAGTATGATTTAAACAAATTACAGAAAATAATAAAAGAGTTTAAGAATCCAATATTAATTGTAGGAGATTTCAATGCGCATAACTCAATATGGGACTATAACAACATTACTCCAGATAAAGATGAAGCAAAAATAGAAAACTTAATGAACGCTAATAATCTTTGTTGTCTGAATGACAGCGAAGTAAATACATATTATTCCAGAACCCATGGAACATTTTCCACAGTAGATGTCATCCTTTGTTCAACAAATATAGTTGACAGACTAGATTGGAATATATGTGATGACTCCTACTCAAGTGACCATTTTTCCCATAATAATATCCTTATTAAATAATGAACCAAAACCATATTCTCCACATTACAACATGCAAAAAGCATATTGGGACATTTTTTACTTTCATACCGATAAAATACCGCCCTATGATTATTTGAGAAATCACAATGAGACGAACGATTTCATTGTGTCCTTCATTAAAAAGGCAGCAGACAAAGCTATTCCTCATTCAAAACCCCATAATAAAAAACTTAAAGTCCCCTGGTGGTCAGATGATCTAACTGAATTAGTACGAGAAAAACACTCTCTAGCAAGAAGGTTAGATACTCTAAACAGAAGATTCAATAAAGTTAATAAATCAAAACCATTCACAGAAGAAAATATATTAAAAATGACAATTTTACTATTAGAAATAGATGTATTAAAACCTTTATATAATAAAATATCAGCCAAATTTAGAAAAGAAGTAATAAAAGTTAAAATAATATCTTGGAGGTCCTATGTGTCAGAAATAACAAGCGAAACATCCATTCAAAAAGTATGGGAAAAATTCAGAAAAATAAATGGAACAAACATTAGACCACCCAGACAAGCTATATTAGATAATGGAAATAAACTTTTAGATCCCTACGAAATAAGTAACATACTTGGGGCAAGTTTTGCCAAAATAAGTAGTGACGAAAATCTAGACAAACATTTTAAAAAAGTAAAAAACAAAGCAGAGTCTATTATACTTAATTTTGAGACAAAGGAAGATATATATTATAATAAAAAGTTCAATATGGAAGAGTTAGAATATGCTCTCTTGAACAGTAATAAATCTGCCCCTGGAGGAGATGATGTTTGCTTTGAGATGATTTGCCACCTAGCACCTTTGGCAAAATCATACTTATTAAAATTTTACAATCATTTATGGCTCCAAAATTTGTTTCCGGACAAATGGCGAAATGCAATAATAATTCCTATACCCAAACCAGGAAAAGATGCTAGTAATGTGAATAATTATAGACCTATCTCATTAACAAGTTGTATATGCAAGTTATTGGAGAAAATGGTAAATGCACGACTTACATGGCACATTCGTGAAAATAAAATTTTAAGTCCTACACAGTTTGGTTCACAACGTAATAGGTCTACATTAGATTCTCTGTGTAGTTTGGAAGACCATATACGTAGAGGATTTGAAAGAAAACAAAGTACAATAGCTGTCTTTTTTGACATTCAAAAGGCATACGACATTTCATGGAGGTATGCAATATTAAAATCTTTACATAATAATAACATCCGAGGCCATCTTCCTAAATTTATTAAAAACTTTATGACTGACCGCACTTTTCAGGTGAGGATAGATCATGTTTTTTTCCAAAATATTTCCACTTGAAAATGGAGTACCACAAGGTAGCGTCCTTAGTGGTACTTTGTTCACATTGGCAATTAACAACATCAGTAACATGCTACCGGTTGGAATTAAGAGTAATTTGTATATGGATGATTTTGCAATATATTCACAGCATCACGCATAAAACATGCAGAAAGAATTATTAATAAAACTATAATAAAAATAGATGAATGGGCCTCATCAGTAGGATTTAGATTTTCCATAGAAAAAACCCAAGCAGTCATTTTTTATAAAAGTAAAATTTGGAAAAAAGGTGAAGAAGCAGAATTAAAAATGAGAAACCATAATATACCAATTAGCCAAACTGCAAAATTTTTAGGTTTAATATTTGATGCACACCTCAACTGGAAAGCACATATAACTTACATAAAATCGAAATGCAAAAGAGCATTAAACCTAATTAAAAAACTTTCTCACACAAATTGGGGAGCTGATAGACATACTCTTACTATACTTTATAAAGCAACAGTGCTATCAATTATTGATTATGGAAGTGAAATATACGGGTCAGCTTCAGAAGCAGCACTGAAAATATTAGACCCAATTCACAACGAAGGCCTAAGAATATGCACAGGAGCATTTAGATCCTCACCAGTCTCCTCTGTACAAGTTGAATGTGGCGAACTGCCACTATCCCTCCATAGAGAATTCATAACCATGAAAAGTGCATTAAGAATCAAGGCAAGTGATTCACCAACTAAAAGTCTATTTGAGTTAAGGGATGTCTTTATAAACAATCATTCACCACCTTTCCCAATTAGAGCTAATAGACTGTTCGAGTCATTAAATATAAATATACAAGTACCTTCAATAGTAAAGTTACCACCCCATTGGACTATGATTAAAGTAAAGACTTGCACTCACTTGAAATATTTATCAAAAAGTTCCGTATATACCCCAGAACACCATAAACAAAAAACCATAGAACATATAAGACAAAAAAGTTCACATTATGCAATATATACCGATGGGTCCAAATCACAACATGGCGTAGGATATGCAGCTATATCGCAGAACAAAACATATCAATTTTCTTTACCCAATCATGCCTCAGTCTTCACAGCAGAGTTGTGTGCAATTAAAGTAGCTATCAAAATTATAAAGCAAACTTCAATTAATAATTTTGTGATTTTTAGTGACTCGAGAAGTGCCATAGAAGCTCTTCAGAATTACAATTCAAAAAATAATATTGTACAGCAAATTCAATTTGAACTCCACAAATTATATAAAAATGGCAAAAATATTGAAATATGTTGGATCCCTGCTCATGTGGGGATAAGAGGAAATGAAGAGGCTGATAAAGCAGCTAAAGAAGCAGTCCAAATGATAAAAGCAAATGTAAACATCCCCACCAGTGATTATATAAGTTATATAAAAACAATAATTGTAAATAAATGGCAAAACGTATGGGCTGAAGAGCCTGAAAATAATAAATTAAAACAAATAAAACAGGATGTTAACAAATGGAGTTCAGCATATCAAAGAGAGAGACATGCTCAAGTAATCCTGACACGCCTCCGTATAGGCCACACTCGTCTGACACACGGGCACTTGATGAGCAACCCACGCGACCCTGCTCCAGAGTGTCCAGAGTGCAAGGAGTTGGTAACAGTCAGACATGTCTTGTGCGAGTGTCCAAAGTATGACCAGCAGAGACTGTCAACTTTTGGAAATAAAACAATAAAAGAAATTTTGACAGAATCTTTTACATTTTCAGTAGTTCCAATTTTGACTTTTCTGAGGAACTGCAATTTAATTGATAAAATATAAGTTTTTTTTAGTGAATTTTAAAACAAAATTTCTAAAATTTAAAACTTAATTCCGAATTTTAATATACTGTTTTAGTATGTATGTAAGGGAACATGAGTAAATGTATTTATTGTGTGTGTGTTCTAGTATGAAAGCGTTTGCCTTTGTGCAATTTTTTTTATTTATCCTGAATGACCAATTTGGTCCCAGTTCTGACCTAAGGGCTAGAACTGGCATTTTATCTAATCCTTCGGGCCAGCCCTAGGAGAGCTGAAAATCAGCTCAGTGGTCTGGTAAAACTACTTTTATAATAATTATAATAATAATATCCAAAACTAAAAAGTGGGAACTGTGGTAGGATCATCAACTGCCCAATAATGTTCGGACCTCAAAGATATCAGGCAGAACTAATCTTCAGTGCTGGACCATGGATTCCAGGGTGCTCTGGTTCTGGGGATAGGACTCTCGGCATTCTATCTGGTTTGCCCATAACATGGTTAAAGTGGGGGTGATTGTATTCTTGTATTACTCTGTCCTACCAAGCGGATTTGGCTTACATTTGATGTCAAGTTTTGTTTTTATATCCCTTCAAATCTTTATGAAGAGTAACTATAAGGATTCGAGTACCCCTGGACCTTTTGATGATTTGGCGCAGACAACGACCTTGGACAAGGCCTTGGGCTATCCCAATGAACTATCCCCAGGAAATATTAATTAATCAAGAGCAGAGTGGTAGCTCTTCAAAATATTATGTAGGAAGATTACCAAATATGAAGAATTTGCAAGTGCTTCATGCAGTAGACATACCAGTTCAGTGCGACCATGATGTTATTTTGACAACTTTCCATTCCTTTGGAACCATAACTGAAATACTGGTGAATTTCCTCGAAATCACGTTATAAGGGTAAGCAGGGGTTACTTTTGATAAATATGAAGATGCCACAAAGGCTAGCAGTAATATTAATACAGCACAAATAAATCGGTCTGTTATAAAATGAGCTATAAAGTACCTAAAGATTTCTATACATATGTACCATCTGAATGGGTTCAAGATACCCATCAGAAAATGCAGAGTAACACTCCATCCAGTGCAAATAAATCGGTCTGTTATAAAAGGAGCTTTGAGAGATAAAGTACCTAAAAATTTATATAGATATGTACCATCTAAATGGGTTCAGGATGCCCATCAGAAAATGCAGAGTAATACTCCATCCAGAACTCCCAAACATCCTAAGTGGCTAGCTGCTACATCTAAGGAGGAAACTTACAATTATTATAGGTGGGGAAATAAAGAGTGGAGATATATCTAGCTTTGGAAAAGGTACTGTGCCTGTACATGCTAAATCAAAAATACAAGCACAATGTGTAATTTTTGACAAAGATTTATGATTTCACAGAAAGTGAAATCCTTGGAATGAGCCCATTGACACTATGGAAAGTGAAAAAGACATCCATTGCTAATATGATAATTTTGGCCTTTGAAGACCCTAACATTCCATCCCATGTAATCTTTGAAAACGAAAGAGTACAAGTAAGACCCTTCCTCCTGAAACCTATTCAATGTTTCAACCGTTTCAAGTTTGGTCATTTATCAAGAGTGTGTAGGAATGCAAAAGTTTGTATAAATTGCTCTGCCCCTGACCACGGTACATATTCTGAAACAACAAAGTGTAGTAATTGTCAGCTTAACCATAAGGCAGTAAATAAAGCTAATGCTGAACATATTGGCCAATCAACTATGCAAGAACTCTAAACCCATTACCCCTTTCTACCACAAGGGGACCAGTTGGGGCACCTTCTCTTGCAGTAGGTGTATCAACCACTGTGGTAGAAGCCCGGGTATCTGGGCCAGATGCTCAGTCACTGAAGACAAGACCACACACCACCAAACCAGGCTAGCTGCCTGTGGTTGAAAATGAGTCTCCTCCAGATGATGAGGCTCTCCATCATCTCTTCCATCTCCTACTTTTAAAGTAATAAATGTAGCGCAGGCAGAATCTCTGCTTGATCTAATTGAGTTAAAACAGCAAAGAAACTCCAAGAGAAGACGGACTCCAGGTTCTCCCCCATGTACTCCAAATAAATTTGCTTCAGTATATAACAGCTATTGTGTGTTAAGCTCAAGTGACACAAGTACTTCAATGGAACCAAAAACCAAGGTAAAGAAATGGCTCAAATTACGACTGTAGATATCCATCCTCTTCCCAAAGACAATCAAACTAGGAGAAATAAAAGATCACAGAGTTAGTCATAGAAAACCATCTATTTCTAGACCACCCAAAGAGGAAAAAAGAAAGGCTTTCAAATCTGCTTCATAATGGCTTTTTTCATCCTACAAGGAACTGTAAAGGATTATGTTCTCATGCTGAACAATCTCAAGGTCCTCCTAAGAGAAACTAATCCTGGTTTTATTTGATTGCAGGAAACTCAATTAGGTCCAGAGAAATTCAATCCTGGACCTAATTTGAGATCTTCACGTCTACCCCTCCAGTGGGTGATTAAGCACATGGAGGAGCTCCTATTGCTGTGAGCAAAGCACTGGAATGCTTGCTTGTAGCTCTCAGTACAAATTTACAGGTTGTTGCTCTAAAGATTACATTAGACAAACAGATCACTGTGTGTTCCATGTACTTACTTGCCTCCTAGATATAACTTCACTAAAGCTGATATCCAATCACTAATTGATCAATTGCCCCAACCATTTTTTATTCTTGGTGATTTTAATGCCCAAAATCCATTATGGGAAGGACATGCTTCGGATAATGAAGCTAAAGTTAAATGATGATACTATGACTTACCATGATATATATTTTAATTCTTTCTCTGCTGTTGATCTGAGTATATGTTCCTATGCAACAGCTCTAGATTTTATTTTGTCAGTAAAGGAATTTTTAAATATCAGTGATTACTATCCCATTCTTTCAAAGTATGCCAGAAATATCCCTACAGAAATGTCACAGAAATGGAAGCTATTAGAAGCTGATTGGGAGAAATATAAGAAGGAAATCCAACTCGATAAACCACTTGAATCTTTTAACAACCACATAAAAGCATATGATTATTGGGCAAACACTGTTTTAGTCAGTGCAGAATCCTTTATTCCAAATTACTAGCAAGCCAAGGAGACCAAGAGTCCCATGGTGGGACAAAAAATGTGCCACCTTAAGAAAAATTACTAGATGCTACAAGTACAAATCAAGTGGCACTCCCACTGCTAAAACAATATATCGGCGAGCCATGGCAAAACAACACCGATCGTCGTGCCAAGAAAGACTCTCAAATTTATTATATAATCAGAATTAACTCTTAAACACCATCGAGGTTTGTATGGAAAAAGGCATGAAAACTTGCAGGGAAATTTTTGCCACCTAAACCCCCTCTCTAAGAGTAGAAAATAACCTCATTACTAACGCTTTAGATGTAGCTGAATCATTGGGTCAATATTTCTCAAATATTTCTGGCCCTAATAACTATTCTAGTGAATTCCAAAGAATCAGGAACATTCAGGTCAATCTGAATCTATCTGGTGATAATGGGAGGTATACAAGGCAAGATTCTCTCTTCAAGATCTACATGAAGCACTTTCTTCAACAGATGACACTTCTGGTGAAGATACAATTTTATATATAATGCTCAGGGATTTCCTTGAAGAGGCCAAAAGCTACCTTCTTAAGATCATTAGCAAGATTTGGGAGACTGGGATTATGCCGAGATCCTGGAAAATACTCATCATAATCCCAGTTCAAAAACCAAATAAAGATCCCCAACACACTACAAGTTATAGACCTAGAGCACTTACAAGCTGTGTTTGCAAGTTAATGGAAAAAATGATAAATTTTCGCTTGGTATGGCATTTTGAATCAAATAAGCTTCTCTCTTCTTTCCAATTTGGATTTCATAAAAATAGATCTACCCTCGACCCACTTATGAACTCTCCAACCAAATTCAGCAGGGTTTTATCAGTGTCAGACATTTGATTTGGAAAAAGCCTACCATACTACTTGGTGTAATGGAATTTTTAAACAACTACTACAGAAAATGGGTATTAAGAGCAACTTAATTCGGTTCATTCATTCCTTCTTATCCAAGAGATTTATAAAAGTTAGAGTAGGGAACTTTCTGTTTTCTCGCTTTAGACAAGAGGAAGGTGTTCCACAAGGAAGCGTTCTCAGTGTGACCCTCTTTGCTGTTGCTATAGATAGCTTCTTGGATGAAGTTCCAATCCTTATTCGAGTTTCACTGTTTGTGGATGATTTGGCCATGTGCTGCACTACCTACAATGCTATATCTGCATGCCAATATCCACAGAAAGCTATTGATTCTGTCTCCAAATGGGCCAAGCTAAATCGGTTTAAATTTTCGCCTGTGAAAGACTGTCGCTATCCGCCTTTCAAGGAGCAGATGTCAATAGGTTTATGCCTAATTTAAAACTCGAGAGATCTATGTTACTTTATGCTGATGATGTCAAATTTTT
Source organism: Macrobrachium nipponense (assembly GCF_015104395.2). Classification (NCBI taxonomy): domain Eukaryota; kingdom Metazoa; phylum Arthropoda; class Malacostraca; order Decapoda; family Palaemonidae; genus Macrobrachium; species Macrobrachium nipponense. Next base: position 75,954,147 of record NC_061108.1, read on the forward strand.
GGGAATGACTTTTGACTCAAAATTCACTTGGACTAAACATATTGATAACCTTAAATGTAAAATGAAGACTAAACATATTGATAACCTTAAATGTGAAATGAAAGCATCTCTTAATCTTTTAAAAGTAGTCTCTGGATATGAGTGGGTAGCTGACAAGAAATGTTTATTGAGACTTTATGATGCACTTTGCAGGTCAAAACTCGATTATGGGTCATAGGATATCCATGAAGTTCCATACATTGATATGAAGTCTCCTATTCGAAGCTATGTACGCCACAAATGGCAAGAGTGATGGTCCTCAAACCTCCTTGCCACAGATAAGAAGCTGAAGGCAATTAGACCTGATTTTAATTTTTGGCAGTCTTCATTTCACAGAGCTAGGGGAACTGAAATTGTTTTAATGAGACTCTATATTGGTCATTCCTAATTGACACACAGCTTTATGCTTGAAGGAAGTGATGCTCCAGTCTGTGCTTGGTATGACTGCTGTTGACAGTTGAACATATTCTGGTGTTTTGTCCAATATATGGTGCTGCCTGCAGGAAATTTGGTCTTTCAAGGAAACTATTTGCTTATATTTTAGGAGATGATGCTGATGTCACTAACCTTGTAAAATTCTTAAAAGCAACTGATAATTATAAAATTTGACTTACTTACTAATATCTAATTTTACCTATCACCTAATGCATACAAGCGTATGCAGTTATACTTTTATTTATATTTTAATATAAAAATAAATTCATTGTTAAGAAATTCACAATCTCGTGAAGAACAATCTGTGTCATAAAAACCCAAAATTATATATTAGAGTTTATTACTATGTAAAACAAACACAGACTTTCGAACACCTGAACGGTGTTCCTCATCAGTGTTGACGTTAAAATGTAAAGTGAGAAGAGGTTAGATTCCTTATGAAGATCTTCTAAAAAGGTGGGCAGAGCAAGAAGATAAGAGCCCATCATCGAAGTGCTAGTTCAAGTGTTATGTTATTCCAAATTCAATAGGTAGTTGGGCCAAACTCTCTGAACTTCGAACTTGCTACATTGTTATGCTTGCACTACATGGGTGCCATAGTCGGAAGCATCCACAGGGACGTCGGCTATCTGGAGAGAGAGGGGAAGAGGAAGCAGAGCATCAGGGTTCAAAAGGTTGCTGTCAGTTATGAAATTAAAATGTTTTAGGTACTGTTTAGCAATGAACCAGTTGATAAAAGGGTCTTCATTTGTAAATGACTTGTTATCTTCAAAAGATATTCCCATGTTTATAGCAGCACCTTCAACTAATCTTCTCACATGAAAATCATCACTTTTAAAAATAGTTTGTACACCATCTCAATTAATTTTGTGGTAAATTAAAACTATGAGCCACCAAAGTGCTGCCCTGTGCATGGAGATCATAGCCCTTTCTGTGTTCCCTTTATCTTATATCCAGTCCCCTACCGCTCTCCCCATAGAAACAACCATTGCAATCATGGCATGGAACCTTGTAAACACCATTGTTTCTCTCGGTACTATTATTGTTCTTTGTAAGAGCTTTTCCCAGCCAGCCCCAACAATGCCAGCCTTTCCAGTGACACCATTGCCACCACCTCCATATGTCTGCCCCATTCATTCCCCGCAACCCAGAAGCTTAGTTCTTCAGGGGGGAGACAATCTTCTGATCCAATAAAATTACCTCCTCAGCACACAAGCAGACACCATCCTCTAATTCATGCCAGATGATGTTTTTGAGCAAGTCATAGAATGGTTCACAGAACTTCAAACTCCTGTCACCTATGAATTACTGAAGGAATGCCCCCCAGATGCTGAAGCCTTGCCGAGGATGGGGGGCTTAGGGTTCAGCAGCTGGGCCTTGATGCCTGGTGGGAACTGCTTTCTCGCTGGGCCTTAGTGCCCAGCCGTTGATCCAACTAAATAAGTCAGCCCTTTTCCTTTTACTAAAAACATTTCATCCTTCTGCTTCCTCCCCCTATAAGGTATGGATTTTATGTTGATGACTTTTGGATTGCTTTTGGACATGATTTGGACTTGTTCATTGGATTTGATGGAGGGTGAGGGTGGTTGGCATGCCACTTCACTCGTAGAACTCGAGTACCTAACGTGGCCAAGCGAGGGGAAAGTTTAGATGTCAAAAACCCTGCAGTTAGTGCTTAAGCACTGAGGGTGGAGTGTATATCTGGGTGGTACCCGTAGGGCAGCCCTGTATGGGATAACACTGTCCTCTAAATGTGGCTCCATGGTGGGTGGGGGTCTACCTGGACGAATCATCAATTCTTCGTCTTATGGAGACATTATTAAATCCTTCTGTTGACGATTTAGGCAAGGATAAGGACAAGGAAATTCTGGTAATTCCTCCATTGTGACTTTGGAGCCTTTTTCAAATGACTTCCTTGCTACAAACATTTTGTAGGTGAAACCAGTCCCTTTAGACTGGAATTATGACACACTATTTAATGAATTTTGTAAATTTGGGAACATTAAAGAATATGGAATAGACTTGCCAAAAATTATGGTTTTTTTTTAATTCTGGATATTTTTCAACAACGAATCGGAAGCTCACAGAGCTTACAGAGAGTTCAGGTCAGATTCTATGAGTGTTGGACTTGTAGAGGCAGAAGAGGTCCCTAGGTATCTAGACATTTATAGACCACCAAATGAAACTAAAGATCCTAGTAGAATAAGTAAAACCTACAGATCACCAGACCCAGCTAAGTGGTTAATTATTACAACACATGGTGAGAGAGGCAACCTCTTCAAGGTGAAGAGGTTGGTAAGCCAGAAATCGGCAATGTTGAGAGTCCAGAAGTAACTCGCTTTGGGCGTAATAGTGTTTTAGTTCATACCAAGACAGATGTTCAGTTGGTAATGCTCCTAAATTTGAAGCTTGATCCCGAGGGTATGATAAAAGAGATAAAACCTCACTATAATTTTAGTTATGCGAAGGGTGTTATCTTCAATGAAGATTTACATGAAATGGACAAAGAGGAAATTTTGGAAATGTGTCCAGATGTGGTTTGGAAGGTTTTCAAAGTGCACTGCTCGTCGATGCTTATTTTAACTTTTGTAAGTTCTTTTTTGCCTTCAGAAATTGTTCTTGACAGTGAAATTATGAAAGTTCCTCCTCATAGACTGAGAGTGCTCCAGTGCTTTAAATGTTTTGGTTTTGGACACTCTTCTAAGGCTTTTACCAGGAATAAACTTTGTGAATCATGTGGCCAGCCTGAGCACGAGGAATGTTCAGGACTGGTAATTTGTGTGAACTGTAAGGGTGAACGTCGAGCCCATGATAAGAATTGTAGTGCATTCTAGAGAGAACAAGAGGCATTACTAAAATCTATTGCCGAACACATCAGTGTGGGACAGGCCAAGAAGCTGTTGGTAAGGAAATCTTATTCAGATGCCTTGAAGGCACAACAATCAAATACTGCTACTTCTGGGGCTCCCCGGGGGTTTCCCACACCCCTTCTAGTGGGGCTTCCCACGCCCCCTCTAGCGGGGCACCTCAAACCCTCCCTGGTGGGGCTTCCCATGCCCCTCTGGTGGGGCTCCTCATATTGCAGAGACTCTGGTCAAGCCAGAGGACCTTGTTGGTTCAAGGGTTCAAGCTGCATCTCAGTATGTTGACAACTTCTCCGACAGGGACATTGCCGGACATAGAGCCCTCACCTGATCCTGACATTACAGTGCACCGTGAAGATGACGGTGAGGAGATGGAGGCCCTCTTTATTTGTCAGAAGAGGGCCATTTCTCCCTCTTTGCTGCATTCACAGTCACTCAGCCATCATAGGAAAAACAAGAGCAAAACTGAAAGGGCAAGTGAAGGCCCATCATCTAAAAGATCTGTAACACCTAAATCTAGATCAAGTAGTACTGGTAACACTGATAAGATCTCTCTCACCAGGACTCAGATTCCCAAATTAGTAGAGAATTTCAAGATCCCTTCCTCTAAATAATGGCTCTCATGCAGTGGAACATCCATGGCTTTATACCAAATAGAGAGCAAGTTCGGGTTCTGTTTAAGGAACATGATCTATCTGCGATGTGTCTACAGGAGACAAAGTTGGGAGAGAACACTCCCAACTTGGGTTTTAATTATTCATTTCAAAGGTCTCCACCCCTGATAGGTGTACATGCTCAGGGAGGCACAGGCATCATAGTCCTCAAGTCTGTTAATCACAGTTCAAATTTTCAATTATAAATGGATCACTATTTGTTCTCTATACCTTGATCCATCATTAGAAAATAGTTTGCAGGATGCGCAGGGTAATCCCTGTCAGCTAGAATTAAACGATCTACAGACATTGATAGACCAGCTTCCTAAACCCTTCATTTTGATGGGGGATTTTAATGCCAAGCACACCCTCTGGGGAGAGCCAAACTGTGACCGGTGGGGTTTAATAATAGAACAGCTGCTTGAATTAAATGACATCACTTTAATGAATGATGGTTCCCCTACAAGACATGATGTTTTTCACAATACTGATTCAGCCATTGACCTCACTATCTGTTCTTCGTCTTTGAGGTTAGATTATCAGTGGGTAGTAGACCAGAATGATCATGGCAGTGATCATTGGCCCTTTCCCTTAAAGCATTTGAAAAATATTCCATCTCCATGTTTACCAAAATGGAAGGTAGGGGAGGCTGACTGGGGATTATTAAAAAAATCAACTGAAGTTGATCAGGGAGATAAATGATTTTCAGAGCCCAACATCTGCTTATGAGTATTTAATTAGTATATTGCTGTGTGGTGCCATGCTGTCTATTCCTCGAACTTCTTGTAAACCTCGGCGTCCTGTGGTACCTTGGTGGAGTGATGCATGTCCCTTGGGCCAAAAGATAACAAGAACTTGCTACAAGAGATATCATAGATATCCTTGCCTAGTCAATAAAATTATCTATAAAAGAGCTCTTGCCAAGCAAAAGAAAACATTTAAGCAAGCAAAGAGGAAATCCTTTATTAGATACATAAGTGAATTGAAATATGATTCCCCTATGTCATTAGTCTAGAACAGAATCCGAAAGCTGCAAGGGAAATTTTCACCACCTCCCTTGCCTATATTGAAAATTAATGGCTTCCTCATATCTGATTCTGGGGAAGTTGCAGAAACCTTTGGTAGGCATTTCTCCAATATATCTAGTGCCGTATATAACTCTCCTGCATTCAGGAATAGTAGGGACGGCACCACGGTTGTTCTTTCTGTTATTTTAAATTCAGAGTTGTATAATCTTCCTTTCACCATGAAAGAATTAGATCATGCTATCTCGTTATCTTCCCCAACATCTCCTGGGGAAGATGATATACTGTACACAATGATTTTCAATCTGCCTAGAAGTACAAAACAATTTCATTTAGACATGTTAAACAGTTTTTGGTTTTCAGGAACTTCACCAGAGTCTTGGAAGATATCTAATATTGTACCTGTTTTAAAACCTTTTAAAGATTCTTTCCTTCCTAAAAACTATAGGCTAATTGCTCTAACTAGTTATGTTAGCAAGATATATGAGAGGATGGTCAATGCTAGACTTGTGTGGTATTTGGAGTCAAAGAATCTTTTATCTAATCGGCAGTTTGGCTTTAGGTAAAATAGAAGTACTTCTGACCCTTTGATGTTCCTTACCCAGGAGAAACAGAATGCTTTTGCCATGCAAAACCAGACTATTGCAGTGTTCTTTGACCTAGAAAAAGCCTATGACACTACCTGGCGAGGGGGTATCCTTATGCAACTTGTTGACTGGGTTATTGTGGGTAATTTGTTCTATTGTCTTGAAGGTTTTTTTGTCAGAACGGTACCTGAAAGTAAGAGTGGGCTCTTACATTTCTTCTGCTTACCCTCAAGAAGAAGGGTTACCTCAGGGAAGCATCCTTAGTCCAACACTCTTTAATGTAGCTGTCAACGGTCTACTAGAACAAGTTCCTGTCAGGGTGCATGGTCTGGCCTTTGCTGATGATTTACAGCTGTCGAAGCTTGTCAAAAGATACAGACTGCTATTAATGCTGCAACATTATGGGCCAGTGCTAAAGCGTTCAAATTTTCGCCAGAAAAAACTAAAGCTATAAGATTTTGTCGATTAAGAAGAGTGGAAGAGATCCCTACGCTGTTTTTAAATGGTTCCATTTTACCTTATGAAGATAGCATTAAGTATCTAGGTGTTACATTTGATAAAAAATTAACTTTTACACATATTAATGAAGTTGTGTGTAACGTGAAACTTCGTCTTAATATTCTTAAAGTTGTGTCAAATTTTAATTGGGGGACAGATCGAATCACCCTTTTGAGGATGTACCAGGTTTTATGCCTAAGCAAAATTGATTATGGTTGTCAAGTTTATGGTTGTGCATGCAAGACAACACTGCAGAAATTAGATGTTGTCCATAATATAGCTTTACATATTTGTACGGGAGCCTATAGAACTTCACCAGTAGAAAGCCTATATGTTGAGTCAGGTTTTCCCCTACTATTTATCCGTAGGGATAAATAGTGGAGGATATTAAGAGTACTTACGTCAAAGCTGAACCCCAACTATAAGTAAATTAGAGAACCAACTGATAGAGCCCAAAATAAACCTAGACTGCCAAAGCCTCTTGAAGTTCGACTAGCAAGCTCTGCCAGGAGGGAGGTGGGATTACTACCTTATGCAGTAGCTGAAATTTTGCTCTCAAAGTTTCCTCCTTGGAATAGACCATGCTTAGAGATCTGCCCAATTAGGGACAGCAGGAGCAACAGTTCTGGTGATCAGTTGAGGACAAATTTCTTGGATCATTCTTCCAAACATGGTGATTCTCATCACATATATATGTACTGATGGCTCGAAGGGTTCTGATGGTGTTGGTTGCTTTGAGGTGACAAGTGATACTATAATTAAAAAGAAACTTCCATCTAATTCTTCTGTTTTTACAGCTGAACTGCTGGCAGTTTTGGCTGCTCTTAAATATATTTTTTATAGTTCTTGTACTAACAAGGTTTTTACCATTTTTATCCTCTCTTAGAGGCCTGGTCTCTTGCCACCCTTTAGTGCAAGAAGTACAAGATTGGTTTTATCTTTTAATAGAAGAGGTTTTTCTGTTAGGTTTTGTTGGGGTCCGTCCCATGTTGGAATTGTTGGGAATGAGAGAGTCGACACTGCAGCTAGGCTTAGGCACATTTCCAACATGGGTGTCCCTGTTTCTGATTTTAAAAGTACCATTATTGTAGAGACCAGTGGCAGGCCCACTGGTCTACTTTAGATTATAATCTTAAATTAAAGTCGATTAGGTCTGCTGTTCATCCTTGGCCTCATAGCCGGATGGATAGAAGGTCCGAGATAGTTTTAGCTAGATTGCGTATTGGCCACACTAAATATATTCACGGGTATCTAATGATGAGTGGAGTGGATAGGCAGGTTCCTCACTGTTCCACCTGTCATGTGGATTTGACTGTGGTGCATATTTTTGTGGAGTGCCCTCATTTGGAAAACAAACGTAGAGATTGTTTGCTGGCAAATAAGACTCTTGCCAATATTTTAGGTCAAGATGCTCAGGCAGAGCAAATTATGACATTTTAAAAAAATATTAATCTTTTTTTATGAATTGTAATTTTGTTCTCTTAATTGTTTTAGGTTTCTTTTTTCATCTTTATGAATGAATGAATTGTATGTTAGATCGGTTGTGTGCATGTTTGTTTATGCGACAGTGTCTTTTTTTAAAGATATATATGCGCTGAATGGCCCCTCGGCTCCGGCGCTTGGCTGTGCCAAAAATTTTATAATCTAATCTACTGAAGGAATGGCTGAAGTCATCCTTCAGCTTCCCACCCACCCTAAGTATCAAGAAATTCCTGAACAACGGGACAGCCATAGGAGATGAGCAGCCATCACATTTCTGCAAACAGTTGCAGCAGCTCATAACGCTACCCACCACAGATGGCCAACCTGAGTCAAACTAGACGTTGTGAAATAAGTCTACCTCACAAATCTACCTTGCCAAACAATGGTGGCCATGCCCAATGCCTCCACCATACCTGTTGAAGAATTCCTAAAATTGTTAGACGCAGTACATATGGCCCACAAGACAGCAAGTCCACCCAATCACCAACAGCAGTATGATGGTCCTAGCTGAATCCAATGGCGACCCAGAGGGACTGGCTGCCCCCATGTTCAAATGGAAGAAAGACAAACCACCAAAGGGAATGTGCTACTTCCATTGGAGATTTGTGATAAAGGCTGCCTGTTTTCAAAAAACATTAAGAGGGTCGTGGATACTAAACGTCGGTGGTGAGGGGACCGGTTGCCTCGTAAAAGAAGCTGCGCCTGCTTACTGCTGCTTTTCTTCAGATATGATCACAAGGGCTCCATGTGTTTCTTCGTCAGGGACAAAAGGTCAAACACAGAATTCCTCGTTGACACCAGGCATGCATTTCATTTGTACCAGCCAGCTGCGAATTAATGCCTCGACCCCACTCCACCCACCAGCCTCCACATATCCGCATTCAACGGGAAAAACTGCAATTGAACTTTCATCACAGCAATGGTGATGATAGCACTTTTAGGGCAGACTTCCTAAAAGCACACAACATGCTAGTGGACGTAGCAGCAAAACGACTAATCCTGAAAACCTGAAAACAACTCCTGTATCATCTCATGAACAGCCTCACAAACAGCCCACCACCACAACAACAACTGAGACGACAAACAGACCCCATAGCTGCAGCTAACCCACTGCCAGAAATACGCCAATTTCTACAAGATTACCAAGATGTTTTCAAAGACGACCTGCAGCACAACTTAACCAAACCAGCAAAACACAACATCCAACACCACATAGAAACAGAAGGCCCCCCAATCCATTCACACTTAAGACAGTTAGCCCCAGAGAAACTCGCATACGCCAAACAAATGTTCAAGGAAGTGGAGAATATGGGAATATGCCAAAAATATGCCCTTTGATGAATTTAAATCCCTCATTCAACAGCTACCACATCCCTTTGTTATTCTGGGAGATATGAACAGTAGAAACCCGCTTTGGGTTGACATTGTCATCAAAGTGGAAATTGCCTGTGTTTCATCATAGAAAGTGAAAATGTGGGAATCCTCAACATTTCACTTCAAACAAGGATATCAGCAGTTGATTTATATATATGCAGTGATGACTGCCTTATTGATTTTAATTGGAAAGTGATAAATGATACATTTACCAGCGGCCATTTTCCAGTAGTAATGAATGTACCTTCAAATGCTCCCATCTTCAAGGCTACCTAAATGGAATATTGGTAAAGCTGATTGGGCGACTTTCCAGGAACACGGCTCAGTTGATGACTCTGCTGATGACTTTCCCTGTGTAGATGATGCTCTTGACTTTACAATCTATTCCTAGGATGGGCATATTCATCCACCGAATAATTTTCTGGTTGGCTCATAAATGCCAGGAAACTAATTGCTATGAGGTCAGCTTCCACTAGGTATCACAGACAAAAATATAAGCAATAGGTACCGAGCAAGAGCTCATTTCTGTATGAAAATTAAAAAAGCATGAACATGAAAAGAACTAAATTCGAAAACACCCTTGACTTTAGTTTGGAAAAGTTAGAAAAATAGCAGATAAATTTACTCCTTGTCAACCTCAAGTTATCAAGATCAATGGATGTGAAGCAGCAGATCCCCAGTTAGTGGCAAATGAGTTGGCTATACATTTTACTAATGTTGCAAAGAAAAATTATGACGGAAGGCTAATGGAACAGATCGAAAATTATTTTAATTATATACATCAAGGAATGAACCTTTTACTATGAGAGAATTTCAATGAGCCATAAGAAGTAAATGTAGTGATTGAGACCCTGGACTGGGTGATATAACATATTCACTGATTACGCATACCCCCGTAAATACCAGACTTTTCATAATTAGCCTCAATAACAGAATTTTCCAAGAGCATATCTTCTCTAAGCTATGGGAGATTTAAAAATTACTGCCAATTGTGAAACCAGAGAAAGGCCCATTCAAGACAGAAAATTGACCCATTGCACTGACAGCATGTCTGTGTAATATCATGGAAAAAATGGTGAACATACGTTTAATGTGTTACTTGGAGCTTAGTAAATATCTGCCGCCTGCACTGTGTGGTTTTCGAAGTGTGCATTCCACAACCGACTTATTGGTTTGAATGGAAAATTCAATATGTGATGCTTTTCTTAACTAGCATCAGCACAGGACAGTTTTCTTAGATATTGAAAAGTCTCTTGATGCAACATGGAGATATGACATTCTGATGATTCTTTATGAATGTAACCTGAGAGGCAATTTGCTTCTCTTTATCAATGTTTTCTCAAAAACGGGTTATTTCAGGTTCAGATTGGAGCAACTATGTCAGATGTTGGCCTAAGCAATCAATAGTGTTTCAAAATAATTCCCCCAAATGTAGCTTTTATTCTTTTTGTTGACAACCTTTCAATATCTATTGCTATAATTAAATCACAGCAGCCATGCATCTAATATCTTTTGCTATAATTAATTACGACGCTCCAATGGCTGCAATGTCTTGTAAGGAATGAAAGAATATATTTTATCTTAAAATTTAATGTTTTATTTCACTAGACATATTTTAGCATAAAGTTTACTGAAGCACATAATTCATACATTATTAAAATCCTTAAATCATTGGCGTGACGATGTTTGGGGATGAAATTGGGAAACACAACTTTTCTTCTGGTAAAACTGAGGTGTAATGAAATTTATAACTTTTGAAGAGGTGGGAGCGGAGATCCTCACTTTATGATGCTTTGGGAGACACTGACAAGTTTGCAACTTTCCAGCCAATCAGGAGCTTCATAAGGGACGGGGCTGGGCACTAGATGCACGGCTGCTGTGAATTAATTAGAGTAAAATGGGTTGAGATAAATGGTTTTAGATTTTCTGTTAGTAAAATGGTAACCATGTACTTTTGCTGTATAAGGGGATTCCATCCTGATCCAGATCTGTTCATACATTGGCAGAGAATTCCATGGTGGTTCATTAAAAGCATCTTCTGGTTTGGAGCTTGTACAGATTTCAGAGGCTACCTAAGTCTTTAACCAGCATTGGCGTGAGAAAGGAAAGGCATTGGCAGTTTTATGGAAATCACCTCAAGCAACCTCATCCATTTGCTTTTAGAGTAAATTTTATTGTCAGTGAATTAAACGTGCCAAGGATTGAGATTTTACCCTCAAAGTATTCAGTTAGTCGCCCCCCCACCCCCCCTGGAACTTTCCAGAGGTAAAATTCTGTAGATAGTTTAATTTTACCAAGACAGGATTGTCCAGTGAGGCCCTGTGGTCAATATTTTTAGAACATTCCTTGCAACATGATAACTCCACTGTAGTTTTCACAGATGGCTCAAAGTCAGATGCTGGAGTTGGCTTTGGAGTGGCCTTCCCTGATATAGAAAAAAGTGGGAGGTTATCTATTGCATACATTTTTACAGCATAACTATATGAAATTTTAAAGGCTTTAAGGGAATTTTAATTCAGAATGAAAATTATTTTATATTGTGACTCAAGAAGTGTTCTTTATTCACTGGAATCTTTGAACTCTCAAACCCTCTGATTTTAGATATATTGGAATTGCTGTTTTTACTGAAAAGAAGAGGGAAAGAAGTAGAGTTCTATTGGGTGCCTTCCCATGTTGAGGTGGTTGGGAATGAGAAAACTGACCAACTTTTAGTACATAGAATTAAAAAATGTTGGTAGTCCTAACAGGAGGATATTTTAACGAATCAAAAAATGTGCAGTGTCTCCTTGGCCATATCCCTATATACCAAGGAGACAGGAAACGATGTTGTGCAGATTGAGGATTGTACATACAATACTCACTCATGGGTTCTTTATGTCCCCTGAAAATCCTCCATTTTGCAATGACTGTACTGTGAGACATTTGCTGGTCGAATGTCCCAGACTTGTGAATTTGAGACCAGGGGCGTCATTGGGGGTGGGCAACTGCCCCCCTCCCACAAGACTCAAGTCTCTCCTCCCCAACCCTCAACTTGTCTCCTCACCTCAAGCCCCAAGAAGTAACAGCATGTTTTCTGTTTAAATGTGCAATCATAAATATATGATATTTCTTGGAAATATTACGTTTCTTGATCCTTGTCTGTCTACTAGCTACCAGGGATGATGAGATAAACAAACAGTAGTGGGAGTATATCATTTTTGCTGAAAAACCTTGCTCATGTGGCTTCAGAAAGCACATAAAATAGCTCAAAAAAACTGATTAGGCTCACTTCGCCCGCTAAACCGTCGTTGCCCCCCCCCCCCAAAAAAAAAAAAAAAAAAAAAAACCCCCCCCCCCAAAAAAAAAAAAAAAAAAAAAAATCTAAAATGATGCCCGTTTGAGACAGGTTCCTGTCTTGGGGGCATGACAGAGAAGGTACTTTTATTTTAGTTACAATTCTCATAACAGGTTGTAATAAAGAGTTGTTATATATTTTGTGTGAGGTAAGCTTCCTCAACAAAATTTAGATTATTCATAAAAAGATGTAGGAATTTATATATTTGAACAAATATATTTATATGCATAAATTTTTTTAGATATTTTTATATAAAATTTATTTTAAAGTTATCTGTTTTTTATTTATTTCGGTGTCAATAATCTATGTAGATGTTGAGATACCAGTTTTAATAGACACAATCAATCAATCCATGGTGACTGACCCATTTATCCAGGCATTACTGTCTATTCCCTCTATCCAGATATTACTGTGGTGACTGTCCCATATATCCAGATATTACTTGCTGACTGCCCCTTTTATCTAGGTGATAATATTGTGGTGACTGTCCCATTTTTCAAAGTTTTACTGTACTGTCTGTCCCTTTCTTCCAGGAATTACTGCGCTGACTGTCCCTTTTATCCAGGTATTACTGTGGTGACTACATTTTTTTCCAGATTTTACTGTGATGACTGTCTATTTTATCCAGATATTACTTTGGTGACTGTCCCTTTTATCCAGGTATTACTGTGGTGACTGTTCATTTTATCCAGGGTGGTTAGTAAGGATTTTCTACTGGGGCGGGGGCCGAAACAATCAAGATAATTTTGAGTATTGCACAAATTTTGTATTATTATATATATATATATATATATATATATATATAATATATATGTGTGTGTGTGTGTGTGTGTGTGTGTGTGTGTGTTAAAAAATGTAATTTTTTCTTTGCAATAACTATCTTCATTTTATATATTCTATATATACATTTATCTATCTGGAGTATTCCTTTATAGATCTGAAGTTTATTCTTGTTTAAGAATCAAATTCTTATGAGAAGTTTTTGACTTTTGTGCTTATATTTATCAATACCCTAATCCATCAGCTTATTAGTTTGAATAAATATGTCTGCTGTGAATTTCCTAGTTTATTATCCAATACCCTAATCCATCAGCTTATTAGTTTGAATAGAAATGTCTGCTGTGAATTTCCTAGTTTATTATCCAATAGTGTTTCCAAGAATAAAAAAAAAAGAAGATAATAAACTAGGAAATTCACAGCAGATGTATTTATTCAAACTAATAAGCTGATGGATTAGGGCATTGATAAATATAAGAACAAAAAGTCAAAAACTTCTCATAAGATATTGATTCTTAAACAAGAATAAACTCCAGATGTATAAAGGAATACTCCAGATAGATAAAAGGGATTTTGACGAAGGAAAAATCTATTTCTGGGCAAGGGCCTGTGTCGCCCAGTGAAATGTCCCTTTAGCACACATTTCTAAGGTAAAATATTGCTACAATACCAGAGAAAAGAGCTAATATGGAAATGCCAGAATATTCTGGCTCGCTCACCTTATTTAAGGTGTCGGTATGGTTTTTGGGGTGAGTGAAACCACTACCAGAGGTCCTTTGCCATTTAGATTCATCCTTCTTAATCCCTCAACTATATAGGAGCCGATCTAAGGCCCACTACATGCTACCGTCACGGCTAGCGCCTCTGACGTCATTCCTTTCGATAGCACGATCCACACCGCACGTGTTTTTCTGCTCTGTGTTGTGTTTGCTTTGGAATTCTTCTGTTTTCAACATGGAACATCAAGCTTCTTCTGCATTCAAGTTAAGTACTACTATTAATGTTTAACACCATTTAGGGACTGCCCTGGGCACGTTTAACCGATTTATTTAGGTTTTTTATAGACGGCGTACCATGCGGCACCGTCTCTGCGCCGCAATGTGCGGCTCGCTCCCGCGTGTTACTTTGTTTCGTGCCCCATTCGGTCCCCTGTACCATTTGGGCTCGATTCTTGCTTAGCAGTGCATTCCTATGTTTGCGATGATGCAGTTATTGACATTTTGTTCACGTTTTGTTTTATCCACACGGGGGATGTTATCTGAGCTTATACTAGGCTCGTAGCCTACGTCGTTTCCTTTCAGCTTAGAATGTTTATTTTAGGTGTCAGGTTACTCTTCGTTAGGCTCCCTTTCAAAGGTCTATGGTCCTTCTCTCTTGTCCTCGAGCCACCCTGTTCGCCTGCCCCGCGTTTTTTCGTCACGGCACATAAGCCAGCTGCTCGGAGTCGCCAGGCTCGTCCTTCCTTCTCGGTTGGCTCGACCCAGCTTCTCCAGGACATTTCTTTCTCTCTACCATCTGAATACTCTTCCTTTCCCCCCGTGTTTTGTTATCGAGACAGCTTTGGCTGGCCTAGGCCTCCTCTAATCGCATGGCCTTTCTCACTGCGTGGTTAACCACACGGCCGAGAGAGGTTCCAGGCAACCGCGTATGAGCCACCCCGCGTCGGTCCTTCAAGCCCTCTTCCCCCTCCTTGGGGGGAGGTACGCTTGCTCACGCTGTCTCAGGCAGCCGATCCGAGCATCCTCCCTTCCCTCCCTCTTGCAAGGGGGGACAGGGGAGGTAGCTATAGGGCTCTCGGTGAGCGGGTCGGCTCCATGCCCCTCTCCCCAGTAGAGTAGGGGGGACCCTGCTTGGCCGAGCTTCGGTTGGCCACCAGGCTCGGCTGGGCTGAGCCCAGAAATGTATATATAGAATATATAAAATGAAGATAGTTATTGCGAAGAAAAAATGACATTTTTTAATCAATTTTTATTTTTCTTAGCTAACAAAGGCCTTAACAATAGGATAAATCTTCTAGTGCTAGCTGGAAACGAGTAAGATTGTAAAAACTAGGAACCTGTGGCATCTGGCAACTCCTGCATATCCCCCTAGATGCTGACCCCTTGGCGTGGGTAGGGGGCTTAGGGACCAGCAGCTGGGCCGTGATGCCTGGTGGGGTTGCTTTCTCGCTGGTCCTTGGGGCCCAGCAGCTGATCCAACTAAATTAGTCAGAACTTTTCCTTCTTTCTGCAATTTTTTCATTCTTACCACACCCTTCTCCTTCATGTAATATTTTTTTACTAGCATTTCAAATTAATTATGTAGAATTTTCCACCTTTGCTTAATTAAATTTACTGGACCTGGTAAACAGAAAAGATATCATAGCTGGGACTGGGTTTTATATCTGAAGCTAAATAGTGGGAACCGTGGCAGGGCCATCAATTGCCCAATAATGTTCGGACCTGAGCGATATCAGGCGGAACTATTTTCCAGGGCTGGACCATGGATTCCAGGGGGGTCTAGTTTTGAGGATAGGACTCTCGGCATTCTGTCCGGTTTGCCCATAATGTGATTAGGGTGGGGATGATTGTATTCTCGTAATACTCTCAGTCCTATCAAGCGGGTTTGGCTTACACTTGGGCAACTCTAATCATGTTGTGCCATCCCCTGTGGGGTAGGGTATGGACGCGCACATTTGGGAGTTGGTTCTCACTTGTGCCATTAGTGGAAGAATAAACATCATGAAAGGCTGATGATATCTTTTTAAGGTTTTCAGGTTTTTTTTCTTTACTTTGATCTTTATGACTGAAAGAATAAAGATTTAAGTACCCCTGGACCCTTTGGTGGTAGTGAATCGGCACAGTTGATGACCGCGGGAACCTTCATTGGCAACCTTCCTCTGGAAGAATCAAAAAAACCTTCCAGTGTAATTACACTGAAACATTTTGCTCCAGTACTTAGTAAAGGGAAATTTGGTAGGAATATAGTATCAGAAATAGGACCCGGAATGTTTGAAAATTCATTTGATAAATATTTGACTTTTCATTTGGAAGACTCTAATTTTGACATTTTCTATGTATATAGAGATATTGTCAAGTGTTGTGGCCGAGAGCCTAAGATTTCTTCTGAGGGGCGAGGAAAACTGACAGTAGAATCTGCCTTGGCAAAAGAAAGTGACAAACTGAAAACATTATCACACCTTGGAGGAGTTAAAGTGGAGTGTGCAGTACATGCTTCTTGGAATTACTCTAAGGGGATGATATATGCACCCCAGCTTATGATGTACTCTGAAGAAAAGCTAGTAGAAGAATTAAAAGATCAAGGCATAATAAGAATTGAAAGAATGAAGAAGAAGATAAATGGAGTTCTTGTCCCACTCCCCAATTTAATTGTTACATTCAATTCTACCCGATTGCCTAGTATAGTGAAAACAGCCTGGTTACGTTTCAAGACCGAGGAGATGTTTTCATTGCCAAGAATTTGGACATATGTTGGGGTCTTGCAGACAGAAACTACAAGGCAAGCCTGCCACTTGTGTCAAATATAGTGAACCAGAGAATGGCATATGTAATAAGCAAGCCAGATGTGTACATTGTGGAGACAGCCATCCATCATCTTCACTTACCTGTGATGTTTACTTCATGGAAAAAGAAATTCACACATTTAGAGGGGCAAAAGAGAGTGCTGAATCAGTACGTTAGACTAGGAATATCTTTTTCTAGCGTTGCTGCCAACCAAAGAAGGAATACCAATGTTACCAAAAACAGTGTAAGTAAAAAACCAGTGACAACTTGTACTCATGCCTCTTTGGAGGCAAAGCCAGTGATTGCTGGTGCTCATGCCTCTTCGGAGGCTGCGGCAGTGATTTCTGGCACTCCTGCCTCTCCGGAGGCTGCGGCAGTGATTTCTGGCACTTCTGCCTCTTCGGAGGAAGTGCCAGTTGATTCTGGCACTCCCGCCTCGGAGGCATTGCCAGTTGATTCTGGCAGTCCCGCCTCTTTGGAGGCAGTGCCAGTGATTTCTAGCACTCTTGCTTCTATGGAAACAGAGCCAGTGGTTTCTAGTACTCCTGCCTCTCTGGAGACTGTGCCGGGGGTACCTGGCACTCCCGCCTCTCTGGAGGCTGTACCACCTGTAAATGCAATAGAGAATGCACCAATATCCGATCCTCACACCCCTCCTCAGGCGACACCAGCTTTGTCTGCTGTTCCTGAGACTGATAACCCGCTAGAAAGGAAGGCAGCCTTAAACAATCGGTCTCCTTCCAGGAAAAAAGAGCAAGGTTGTAAGTTGAAAGCTCTTAAAAGAGGCTCTAATTTAACAGCCTCTAAAGGAAAGTAAAATTCATTAATTTTCTCCAGTGGAACTGTCAGAGGTGTCCCCTGTTTGTGCAGCTCTGCAGGAGACCATAGCTCACGAGAGTATACATCCTATCACTCCACCTATAATTTAAATAATGGAAGCCATGTTGGTGTCGTTTTGTATGTTCGAAATGACACCCCACAAAATCCTATTAATATCCAATCAGCATTGCAAGTGATAGGTGTGCAGATCCATTTGCAAAGAAAATATACAGTATGCTCTGTGTCTACCACCTAACGAAGTCTTCCCAATCAATGAATTTAAATCTCTTATTCAACAGTTACCACGTCCTTTTGTTATTTTGGGAGATATTAATAGCAGCAACCCTCTTTGGGGTGACATCGTCACCAATCAAAGAGGAAGATACTTAGGTTCCATCATAGAAGATGAAAATGTGGGGATTCTCAACTCTGGGGAGTCTACACATTTTCATGTTCAAACAGGCATGTTATCAGCAATTGATTTATATATATGTAGGGATGACTGTCTTATTGACTTTAATTGGAGAGTTATAAATGATAGATTTACCAGCGACCATTTCCCAATAGTGGTGAGTGTAGCATCAAGCCCTCCATCTTCAAGGCTACCTAAATGGAACATTGGTAAAGCTGATTGGGCAGCATTCCAGGAGCACAGCTCAATAGATGACTCTGCTGATGACTATCACTGTGTAGATGATGCTCTTGACTTTTTAAATGCAATAATGTTCTCAGCTGGTATTCAATCTATACCTAGGACTTCAGGGATATTTATCCGCCGACCAGATCCTTGGTGGACTTGTAAATGCCAGGAAACTCACAGAACTATGAGATCTGCTTTCACCAGATACCGCAGACGAAAATGTGAGTATTACCATGTTGAATTTCAAAAAGCAAGAGCTCATTTTCGAGTGGAAATCAAAAAAGCATGAAAAGAATCTTGGACAATATTTATATCTTCACTAAATTCGAAAACTCCTCTGACTCTAGTTTGGAAGAGAGTTAGAAAAATAGCAGGCAAATTCACTCCTTGTCAACCTCCAGTTATCAAGATCAATGGTTGCGAGGTAGCAGACCCCCAGTTAGTGGCAAATGAGTTTGCTAATCATTTTGCTAATGTTGCGAAGAAAAATGATGATAGACCCTATTCAGCTCAAAGACAGATAATGGAACAGGTCGAAATTGATTTTAATACCCAAAGACATGAGCAATACAATGCTCCTTTTACTATTAGAGAATTTGAATCAGCCTTGAATAAATGTAATGAATCAGCTCCTGGACTGGATGATATAACATATTCAATGATTAAGCATACTCCTGAAAATACCAGACTTTTCATATTAAACCTTATTAACAGAATTTACCGAGAACATATCTTCCCCAAGCTTTATGAGAAGTTAAAATTACTGCCATTTGTGAAACCTGGCAAAGACCCATTCAAGACAGAAAATTATTGCCCAATTGCATTGACATCTTGTTTGTGTAAGATCATGGAAAAAATGGTGAACACACGATTGTGGTTTTCGGAGTATGCACTCCACAACTGATGTATTGGTACGGATGGAATCTTCAATATGTGAAGCTTTTGCTGACAAGCAGCATCACATCACTGTGTTCTTTGATCTAGAGAAGGCTTATGATACAACATGGAGATATGGCATTTTGAGGGTCCTCTATGAATGTAACCTAAGAGACAATTTGCCCCTCTTTATTAAGGCTTTTTTAAAAAATAGGTTACTTCAGGTTCAGGTTGGAGCAACAATGCCGGATGTGTTCAATCAAGAAGAAGGAGTACCACAAGGAAGTGTTTTAAGTGTAACCTTGTTCGCCTTGGTAATCAATGGGGTTTCTAAAATAATTCCCCCAGATATAACATATACCCTTTTTGTTGATGACCTATCAATTTCCTTGGCAGCATCAAGGATGCCAGTGGCTGAACGCTGTCTTCAGCTCTGAATTGATAATATAGTAAAGTGGGCTGAGGTTAATGGTTTTATATTTTCTGCCAGTAAAACGGTAAGTATGCACTTTTGTCGTATAAGGGGAATCCACCCTGATCCAGATCTGTTCATTCATAGGCAGAGAATTCCATGTGTTGGTGAAACAAGGTTTCTTGGCTTGATTTTTTATAGCAAGCTGACATGGATTCCACATCTGAAATATATTAAGGCAAAATGCTTGAAAGCAATGAATTTGCTGAAATTCCTGTCTCACACTTCGTGGGGTGCAGACCGAACTCAGATGTTGAGATTATATAAAGCCTTGATCTTTTCAAAATTAAGTTATGGGTGTGAGGTATAAACTTCTGCGAAGCCAAATAGCCTTAAAATGCTCAACTCAATTCATCATGGAGGAATACAGTTGTGTACTGGAGCATTTAAATCATCTCCCACCGAGAGCATGCTTGTAGATGCTGATGAGGTGCCACTGGATCTTCATTATAAGCGACTGCTGGTTCGGAGCTGGTATAGATTCCAGAGGCTACCTAAGTCTTTAACCAGCATTTGTATGAGAATGAAAGGCATTGGCAGTTTTATGAAAGTCAACCCAAGCAACCTCATCCATTTGCTTTTAAAGTAAATTTTATTGTCTATGAATTAAATATGCCAAGAATCGAGACTTTACTAGCAAAATATTCAGTTAGTCCCCCCTGGAACTTTCCAGAGATAAAATTTTGTAGATAATTTAATTTTACCAAGACAGAATTGTCCAGTGAGGCCATGTGGTCAATATTTTTAGAACACTCTTTGCAACATGATAATTCCACTGCAGTTTTCATGGATGGCTCAAAGTCAGATGCTGGCATCGGCTTTGGTGTAGCCTTCCCTGATCTTACCTTACAGACCTTACATCTTGTTCGGGTTGCCCCAGGTCCCTCAGTGTGAGGCACCTCTAATGTCTACCAGAGAGTTGCTAGTACATCTTCCGGTATATTTTGCATCTTCCAATCTTGGATGGTCTGGGATGCAGTTTAGATATTTGTCGAGCTTATTCTTAAACACATCTACGCTCACTCCTGATATATTCCTCAGATGAGCTGGCAACGCATTGAATAGACGCTGCATTATCGATGCTGGTGCGTAGTGGATTAATGTCCTGTGTGCTTTCCTTATTTTTCCTGGTATAGTTTTGGGCACTATTAATCTACCTCTGCTTGCTCTTTCTGATATTTTTAGTTCCATGATATTTTCTGCTATTCCTTCTATCTGTTTCCATGCCTGAATTATCATGTAGCGTTCTCTTCTCCTTTCTAGACTATATAATTTTAAGAATTGTAGTCTTTCCCAGTAGTCTAGGTCCTTAACTTCTTCTATTCTAGCTGTAAAGGACCTTTGTACACTCTCTATTTGTGCAATATCCTTTTGATAGTGTGGGTACCATATCATATTGCAATATTCAAGTGGACTACGAACATATGTTTTATAAAGCATAATCATGTGTTCAGCTTTTCTTGTTTTGAAGTGCCGTAACAACATTCCCATTTTTGCTTTACATTTTGCCAACAGAGTTGCTATTTGATCATTGCATAACATGTTCCTATTCATCATCACACCAAGGTCCTTAACTGCTTCCTTATTTGTGATGGTCTCATTATTAGGTCCCTTATATGCATATAGCTTTCTTTCTCTGTCTCCATAATTTATTGATTCAAATTTATCAGAGTTAAATACCATCCTATTTACCTCTGCCCAATCATATACTTTGTTAAGGTCTCTTTGTAGAGCGTTCCTATCTTCATCACAAGTAATTTCTCTACTTATTCTTGTGTCATCTGCGAAACTACTCACTACCGAATCCTTAACATTATTGTCTATGTCTTCAATCATAATAACAAACAGTATTGCAGCTAACACCGTACCTTGCGGCACACCGGATATTACCTTGGCTTCATCCGATTTCTCGTCGTTTGCAATAACTATCTGTTTTCTGTTGTGTAAAAATTCTTTTAACCATCTTCCTACTTTATCCACGATATTGTGTTTTCTAATTTTCTTCGCTAATATATTATGGTCTACTTTATCAAAAGCTTTTGCAAAGTCTAAATAAACCACATCTGTTTCATTTCCGCTTTTCATATTTTTGAATATGTTTTCACGGTGGACTAACAGTTGGGTTTGTGTACTTTTTCCGGGTACGAAACCATGTTGTCCTTTATTAAACAAATTATTTTTTATTAAATGTTTCATAATATTTTTCTTCATTACCCTTTCATACACTTTCATAATATGTGATGTTAGACTCACAGGCCTATAATTACTTGCCTCTAGTCTTGATCCAGTTTTGAAAGTAGGGGTAATATATGCTAATTTGTGCTCATCATATATCTTGCCTGTATCTACACTTTGTCTTAATAATATTGCAAGTGGCTTTGCGATAGAATGAACTACTTTCTTTAACAAAATAGCAGGAATTCCATCAGGCCCTGCAGCAGCTCCATTTTTAATTTCATTAATAGCCTGCACAATATCAGCTTCATTAATATCTATGTCAGCTAAATATTCACTATTTTCATCCCTTACTTCTATATCATTATCTTCATTATCTATTCTAGGGGTGAATTCTCTCTTATATCGTTCTGCCAGTATGTTGCAAATTTCCTTTTTTTCATTCGTTAATCTCCCTTCAATTCTCAGAGGGCCTATTTCTATTCTTCTTTTATTCATCTTCTTCGCATATGAGTATAATAGTTTGGGGTTTTGCTTGATATTTAATAGGGTTTTTTTCTTCCAAGTCCCGTTTTTTCATTTTCTTTTGATTGTATAATCTTTTGTTCTGCATTTTCTATCTTACTTTTTAGTTCTATAACTTTCCATGCATTTTTTTCTTTTGCAAGACCTTTTTTTCACTTTCTGATTTTCTGGAACAAGATCCTTCTGTCTCTTGGTATGCATGAATGATGTTTACTTTTCTTCTTCGGTATATATTTTTCCACTATTATCTCCAATATTTTATATAATATCTCCGTATTTACCCTTATGTCATCACTTACGAAAATGTTATCCCAATCTTTGTTTAATTCTTCATTAATTTCTGACCATTTTATATTTTTACTGTAGAAGTTGTATTTTCCATATCCTTCCCACTTTTTCATTTCTTGCTTATCTCTATTTTCACTTGCTTTGGAATGAACTGTTAATTCTATGACATTATGGTCTGAAATACTCGCATTATAAACTATTATTTCTTTAACATAATTCATCTCGTTCACAAATACTAGGTCTAAAGTATTTTCCTTTCTTGTTGGCAGGTGATTTATTTGTTGAATGTTGTATTCTAGTAGCATATCTAATAGCTTTTCAAATTGCCTCTTATCTTCTGCACTACTATTACTCTCTTTTTTATATGTATAAGTACAACCACAATCTCCTATTCGTTCTTTCCATTCTACGAAAGGAAAGTTGAAGTCACCAGATAGGAGAATAGTCCAGTCCTTGTGATTTCTACATATATCATCCAATTTTTCAATTATTAAGTCAAACTCTTTAGTATTAGGAGGTCTATATATTACTATGTTCATCAATGTAGAGAGAAGTGGCAGGTTATCATCTGTTGCATCGATTTTTACAGCAGAATTACTATATGGAATTTTAAAGGATTTAAAGGAAGTTTTAATTCGGAATGAAAATAATTTTATTATATATGGTGACTCAAGAAGTGTTCTTCAGTCACTGGAATCTTTTAACCCTTTAAACCCTCTGATTTTAGATATATTGGAATGGCTGCTTTTACTAAAAAGAAGAGGGAAAGAAATAAAGTTCTGTTGGGTGCCTTCCCATGTTGGGGTGGCTGCTTATGAGAAAGCTGACCAACTTGCAAAGTCTGCGGTCAGCTCCCGAGAACCCACAAGATGCCTACTACCATATCGGGATTTGTATCCTCTAGTAGGTCAGAGAGTTCAAAAATGTTGGCAGTCCTAGTGGGAGGATATTTTGACTAATCAAAAAATGTGCAGTATCACGTCATCAGTGTCTCCTTTGTCATATCCAAATATGCCAAGGAGACAAGAAACGATGTTGTGCAGATTGAGGATTGGATGCACAAGACTCACACATGGGTTCTAGATGTCTTGTGAAAATCCTCCGTTTTGCGAGAACTGTACTGTGGCCTTGACTGTGAAGCATTTGCTGATTGAATGTCCCAGATTCGGGAATTTGAGACATAGGTTCCTGTCTTGTCGTCGTGACAGAGTAGGTAATTTTATCCTAGCTACAATTCTTGGAAAGGATTGTAATATAGAGCCGTTATATATCTATATGAGGGAGGCGGGCCTCCTCAACCAAATTTAAATTATACATAGATTGTCTATGTAAGAACTTATATATATGAAAAAAATTTATATAATATATTTATAGATATATTTATATGAAATTCATCAAAAATTTAATTTTTTCTATTTAATTTATTTCGGTGTCAATTACCCAGATGTTGTGATGCCAGATATATTACACAATCAATCAGTCAATCAACTCCTGCATATATGCAGTGGACATTTGGTCTTTGACCAAGCTCAGACCCCCGTGATATGCCAGTCTTTCTTGCAACCCAGGATATGAGAGGGGCGGCTAGAGGTGGGCAGTTAATGTTACGACCTCAGGTTTGTTAGCTATGAAAAATACAAATTGATTAAAAAATTTGTCATTTGTTCATAAGCGAAACAAAACTTTGGTCTTAACAATAGGATAGACTTATACTTGGAGGGAGGTACAAGTATCCAGAACTGGCTGGGGATTCAGCCTGCCTGACTACCCTTACTAGAAGATGGAGTTCTAGGGAAGGGGGCCTGAGCCTGTGAGAAAATAGATAAACAAGTATCTAAAAAACTCAACCTTCTGGGATGAAACACAACGAGATATGTCCAGATTCATTGTATTAAGCCCGCCACCAATGTTCAGTTATGCCTGCACAGTTATGAAAAACATACATAGTCCAATATTTTTTTTTTTTTTCGTCAGAAAGTAGAATATTGTTTTGTTCTCATTTTAAAAACGAATGACATACATGGTGCATAACCCTAAAACAGCTGATCAATGGGGTTCCCACACCTCTGGCTTTCTTCAGCAGGAAGCTGAATCCTGCCGAGACCCCCTACAGCACCTTTGACCGCAAGCTCCTCACTGTCTACCAAGCTGTCTGCCACTTCAAATACCTCCTGGAAGGCGTTCCTTTTACCATAAGGACAGACCACCAACCATTGGTTCACGCTTCCACCAAGGCAGGGGACACTTGGTCGGCAAGACAGCAACGACACCTTGCGGCCATCACTGAGTTCAGGTGCTCCATCGAATACATCCCTGGCGGGAGGAACCCTGTAGCCGATGCCCTCTCGAGAGTGGAAATAGACTCCGTATAGCTCGGCATGGATTATGAGGACCTGGCACGAGAGCAAGCTGCCAACCCAGAAGTGCCAGCATACCACACCGCCATCACCGCACTGCGGTGGGAGGACATTCCCCTCGGTCCCTCAAAGTCGACGCTCCTCTGTGACACCAGCACCGGTCACCCGCACCCCTTCATCCCAGCCCCCCAGCGGAAGCAGATATTCGAAGTGATACATGGCCTTTCACATCCGTTGGTCTGCAGGACAACCATACTCCTGATGGAGAAGTTTGTGTGGCACAGCATCAAGAGGGACTCCCGGGAATGAGCCAGGACCTGCAACGCATTTCAGGGCAGCAAGATAGGAAGGCACACCAAGTCGGGAGTAGGCACCTTTCCTCAGCCCAAGCGAAGATTTGGGCATATACATGTGGACATCATTGGCCCCCTTCCCGCATCCGACTCCACCAGGTACCTCCTAACACTGATTGACCGATCCACCCGGTGGCTAGAAGCCATCCCGATGTCGGAAGCCACTGCAGATGCCTGCGCCGAAACCCTCCTCTTCAGCTGGATCAGCCTCTTTGGAGTGCTAGGCGATGTCACAACAGACCGAGGACCTGCTTTCACCTTGGAGCTCTGGACTGCCCTGGCACGCCTGATGGGGGACGAAGTACCACACCACCATGGTCTACAATCCTGCTGCAAACGGAATGGTGGAGAGGACCCACCACTCCCTTAAGGCTGCCCTAATGGCACGCTGCACAGGCCCCAACTGGAAGGCACAACTACCTTGGGTATCCTCCTCGGCCTCTGCACTGCCCCAAGAGACAACAGCGAACTGTCACCTGCAGAGGTCTTCGGAGAAACACTGACTGTGCCAGGAGAATTCTTCCCAGTTGACAGCTGCAACGAGGATGTCCCCCTGTCAAAACTCCGTGCAGCCACCCAGAAATTCATTCCCTGCCACAAGACCTTCTGCGACAGAAGAAAGCACTCTCAACCAAAAGCCCTGGATTCCTGCGGACACGTCTTTGTTAGGAACGACACCACACACCCTCCCTTAACGAGACATTACCAAGGACCATATTGCGTCATCCGCCTATCGTAGAAGGTATTCCTCATTGTGATCAATGGCCGCGAGGACTAGGTCTCAGTAGACCGGCTGAAACCCGCCTTCATCCTTGACGAAGACGACACCACAGAAGGACCTCGCAGGACTCCTCCTCAGTAGGAAAAACCGCCGGAACCCGCCAGCACCCAGATGTTGCCAAGGCCAACCGAGGACAGCAATCGAACACCCCAGGTCTCCCACCAAGGAAGGCATGCTGTTGTCAGACTCGTCAGGAGACAAAGAGCCAGAGGACGTTCCGCGACAAATGGTGTCACGGACCCGCAGACTTGTCATAACCATTGTCTTGGTGGGGGGAGTATCTGTAAGGACAGCATTTCTGCCGAAATGTCCATTCTTCCATTGTACATACCTTTTCTCTATATATCCAAAACATAGAGTAAATCACAGCCTTTCTGTCAATATATATATATATATATATATCTATATATATATATATAATATATATGATATATATACTCTATCTATATATATATCCTAAATAGACATCCTGTACGTCCCATCTTGTATGTGTTTCTGATTAATAAACAAGTACAGTTCTCTCGATGTCTCTGTTCGATCCTCACACTCCTCTCTCCTTGTTAGAGAGAGGAGTAAGTGCTACTGAGAAACAGATTTGTTATTTGTATAGGAACACACAAATACTGCACCAGTATGGCTTCTACACTCACCTGTATCTGACCAGTTCCAGCTTATAACGTGTCGAATTCTTCAAACTGCCTGCCAGGAAGAAGAAAAGGGAAAAATAGAAATGAAACCAGCCATCTCCCTCATTCGCTCTCCCACACAATCATCTTGGGTAAGATACCAACTGTCCCACTGGGGGCATTGGAGGAGTTACTCAACTTGATGGGTAGCCACCATCAGACCCCGGGAAAAGTCTCCAAGGACCTGTGGGCAATGTCTTTCAGGAAAAGGAAGTGAACGTGGTCTGTTTAAGCCAGGAACCACATTCAAAACCCTATGAACAGACAAATTCTTCTTAACTCATTCCTCTGATGTTATATGCTCTAGCCTGCACAGACTCTGTGGCAGGACTATCCGATAAGGAGGATTCCTTTGAATCACCTCACGCAGTCAAAATGATAAGATCTTGTAAACTTCCATTCTCAACTGACCAGTGCCAACAGAAAGTTAATGACCCTTGGTCTTAGGTGGAGAATCCTCAGGTAGCAGAGCAGAGCTTTGACATGACAAGGCAAGAACTTCTACAGATCGCTGTCCATCATGAGTAGAATGAAAATGAGACAAACTTTTCATCATGAACCGAGAGATTCTGAGTCTTACTTACAACATCTGGGACAATTCAAAAGCCACAGACCTATCGCCCTTGGTGCTGTCAAAATATTAACTCTCTCTTTCGAGGAATTCAATGCAAACAGGAAGAACTGTCTCAGAGTCAGATCTCCTAATAACTATTGATGTAGTGGTTACATGGAGCTCAAGTGAGACTACTCAAGACCAGAGTAAAATTGCACATTGCATATTTGAGTTAATTTGTTGAATAGGACTGTGCAACACTCCAAAAACAACACCACTAATTCCTAGGATGAAGAAGTGTCCGAGCCTTTAAGGAGCAGGATCAACCCAAAGTTGTCCCTGCAATTTCCGAAAGCTGAGAAGGAAAGACCTTTTCATTTCTGTGAAAGAAAAGGAAATCCCATAACAGCTCACTGACGTGGCCCACTGCTGATGAAGATCTCCTGAGATAGCTAGGCATCTGGCCTGCTGCTTTGCAAGAAAACATTCTTGCTTTTTGAGATACTTGACAGTCTCCAGCCATGAAGCAACAGATATTTTATTGCCTGGTGGAACCTTTCCACATGAGGCTGGTAAGGAAGGGCCCATGAAGGATTTTAGGTCTGGGAACCACTCCACCTGTGTACACTGGGGAATCACCAAAACACTCTGAAACTTCTGTGGCTCATAAGCCCACCCAAGCCCTGACGGATCTGGCAGATTACTCTGTCCAGTACCTGATGGATTCCACAGAGTTCTCTGCCCAGGACCTGACATATCTGGGAGATTTGAGGGATTGCCTACTCTGGAAATTGTGCCAAAGATGCTAAAGAGAGTTCTCTGTCTAATTAATAGGATCCTCATCTTCCATTGTCTTGTTGCAGAGAGAAAAAGAGGTCTAACCTTGATCTTCCTTAAGGAAAATAACGGTAAACCACTACATCCTGCTTCTAGGACCACTCTACCCATAGGTCTTTACTCCACTGTTTGGAATATCAGTCAACACAATCCTCCTGCTTAGAAGTAGCTTACTATGAGCTCCACAGAGGTGTCAACTGCACACCGGTGCATCCTAACTGTCAAAGAAAGGAGCTGGCAGCAGAAAGGATTTTTCATCTCCAATGAACAATTCTGAAACAGTGAATAAAAGACTCCATGACCAATACAAGGGTTAACAAAGTCTTAAAAAGGTCGAAAAGATAACAGAACACTCTATGAGGATGTCCTAAGACAAAAAACTCAGCACAGATACTCGCCAAATCTCCTATTGTAAACTTTTGCATGACAAAGTAACTGCTCTGTAGAACTGGAAGAAGTCCTTGAGATGCCCAAGAGACATATCTTCTACAGTAGAGATTTCTTATAAGGTTCTAGCTTATGATGACCTACAATCAGTATGCTACTCACTAGAAGAGTCAGCCTATAGTGATAGGTCCCGTGCCCCCTTCTAGGGTAAGGAACCATCATGGTGATGTTCCAGAGCAACATAGAGCTATGATGGAACCTACGTAATTTGAAGGTAAAGCCACCAGACTATGAGTTACATTACTGATCTGGTATTTGTATTGGGAAGGTTAAACTAGGAATTGAACCTAACCTAACCCAAACCCAGTTCTTAAATCATGGGAAAGCTTTCATGATCAAGATGTAGGCTAGGCTGAGCACTCCAACACTTAGGCTAGCAGAAATATGGAGAAATATGTTTACTCAATCTAGGCAAGCACTAGGGCCTAACACCTAGGCTAGTATAAATAGGCCAGGGAAGGGTTAACTAGCATATTCATTATTTGTCATTCTAGTTTAGCCTATGAACCTATCCCTGTAGGCCTGCTACGCCAGAATCCTGGCACTCAGACTAAGCTAAGATGGATAGGAAGGTTCTAGCCAATAATAGTAGCTGTGCTAGATCGTGAATTAACTACTTGTAAGGTTAACAACTGAAGTATTTAGCTAAGCTAATAACTGAACCAATTATGCTAGGTTAAGGTAGCTCTGACTGGTAGTTAAGTTAGGCTAAGAACAATCACTTAGACTATGTCAAGGTAGCTTTAGACTAAGAACCTAACCACTTAGCTTAGTAAGATAGTCTTGAACTAGTTAGGCTAGGCTAAGACCTCAATCACTTAGACTAGGACAAGGATCCTTGAACTAGTCAAGCTGGGCTAGGCTAAGAACTCAACTGTTAAGATCAGGTTAATGTAGCTTAGAACTAGACGGGGTAGGCTAAGAATTTAACCACTTAGACTAGATTAAAGCAGCTTTAAATTAGTTAGGCTAAGGATATTGTAGTCCTGAACTAGTTAGGTTAGCTAAGAACTCAGCACTTGCTAGGCTAAAAACTCAACTACTTAGTCTAGGTTAAGAAGGCTTCTTAATTATCTAGGCTACGCTAAAACCTTACCCACTTAGGTTAGGTCATGGTAGCTACTTGCCAGGTAAGACTGCAGTTACTTAGGCTAGACTAAAATAGAAAGGCCAGCATTTCCTTACCTTCCTTCTCCTCTAAGTGTCTTGGCCTAGACCCATGTATCTAACCTTAAAGTAGCCCGAATCCCAAAGGGGGCTGGATGGCTTGATTGAATAAATCCATCAACTGGAATAACCATGCTTCCAAACCCAATGTCCCCCCTCGAAGTGAGACCACCTTGATTGATGTGGTGAAGGGGCTCTTGAACCCCTGGAATTTGTTCCTGGGTTTGGAGTAATTTAGAGGAATTTTCCACTTTTTGTAAAATTTTACTATTTAAGTGAGTCTGAGAAGGGATCGTGCTTTGGAAGGGGTTTGCATTCAAAGCTAATTGTGGGAGTTGTGGTGGTTGAGTCACCACCCGATATGGTTTGGACCTAAGAGTTGAGGGCGGAACCATCTCCAGGGATCAGCTCATCAGAATCCAGGGGAGGCTGATGTTTGGGGATGGAACTCCTGGCTTCTGTCTGCAAGCTCACCAATACTTTAGGAGTGGGGAGTCAGTCCCCATTAGTGGGGGCAGAACTCCCAGCAGGCAGATTGGCTTATACCTGGGCCACTGCAAGCATATTGATGCTATCCTGAAAGGGTAGGGTATGGGGTGGACTATTGGGAGTCAACTCTCACTTGTGCCATTGGTGGAGAATGCAAATACCTGACTGATCCACGATACTTTCTTGATAAAACCAAACAGTTTTGGGTGTGTAGGTGAGCTGGTTTGTGTGAGGTGGTCTGGTGTGTGCATGCTTAGTATCCTGGGATCGCTTTAAGGGCTTGGGCGGTTTGTTGGGGTGGGGAGTCTAGGCACTAGAAGATGCCCAGGTTTCCTTTTCTGATGTGCTGTTGGGGTCTTAGCAGGGCTCTTGGGTGTGCACTTTTTCGAATTCCGAATATGAACTGGAATAATTTTATGGATTTGATTACTAGTTTTCCCTCCCCTGGATCCGACGACTTACTGGCACTGGCAACGATTCCAAGCATGAACATGGATATGAGCTCAGCAGTCAGACAGAACCAAACACTGACACACCAGGATGTTAGTAAATCTGGTGGATTTGATCCAAATAGTAGAGTCCTTCATTGCACTAATATTAATTTGTCATTAGATCATGAGTTTTTATAGTGTATGAAACAATTTGGTAAAGTGGAAAGTATGAAATTACTTCTAGAAAATGACAAGCAGTCATTTTCTGCTTATGTTAAATTTTCCTCACCCTCGGAAGCTAGTGAGGCACAACAAACACTCCATGGCCACATTCTGAATGATTCAATTCTTAGCACAAAAGTGTTTTCAGTGAAAAATTTAAATGATGAGCCATTTGATTTTATCCTTAAAAACGAAGAACATGGACCAGCCCCATGTACTAGAGTGCTTCCTACCCCTATATGGCATGTTGCTAGCTACAAGTAGGGAGGGAAAAATTTTATAAAGGCTGCTAAATGTATTGAGAGCAGGGTAGGTTCCATTCCCATTGGAAATTTAAAACGTTATGGAAAGAACTTGCTAATAAAAGCTGGTAATGAAACCTAGGCAATTTTACTATCTAATATAAAACCTCCTGAAAGTGGAAATATCGAATGTATTGCATCACATAGATTCTTTAACACACTGAAAGGGGTAGTATTCTCAAAGGACCTGCATTTTTTTGAAGAGGATGTCCTCCTTGTGTATCTCAGTAAAAAAACTAGGAGGGGATGCAGCTATCCTTTTAACCTTCTCCTCCAATTACCTTCCTGATACTATCATTGTTGGCCATTAGGAGGATGCAGGTTAAAAATTACAAAAGAAATCCTAAACAGTGTCGCAAGTGTTTTGAATATGGCCACATACCAAACTCATTTGAAAACAACAAAAGATGTTCTGTGTGCTCTGCGGAGCATGATAATTTTGATGAGTACTAAGCAGCCCGATACTGTTTTCAGTGTAAGGGTGGTCACCCTCTAAATTCTAGGGCTTGCCTCAGATGCAGATTTGAAGAAGTAATGGCAGTGGCTGATGTGAACATAACATTAGTAAAGCAAAGCACGTGATAATGGGGGCAAACAAAAGTGCCAACTCTACTATGGAGGAGTTAGGTATGCAGTTCCATTTGACAACATCTGTGTGTGTGTGAGAGAGAGAGAGAGAGAGAGAGAGAGAGAGAGAGAGAGGAGAGGTAATTGGTGGTTGGATGGTTGACAACTGAATTGGCTGTTGGTGAGTTCTGGGTCGTCTGCTGGTCCTGTTAGTTGTTGGAGTTCTGTGTTTTGGTTAGTTTTGGGTCAGTCTTTGGTGAGAGCTGTTGACAAAAAGTAGTGTCGACAGCAGTCTATTGAAGGATTGGAAGTCGTTTAAGTTGTGTTTTGTTGATTTGTTGTTGTTGAGTTTGGTGTTGTTGCTTAAGAGTTGTTGTGCCGGTATTGTTGGATTTGTTGTGCTTTTGAGTTCCTGAGTTTTTGTTGTATGTGATTGTTGTGGTTGAGGGTTGTTGTTGTTTTGTTGTTATTCCTTGATGTTGTTAGTGGATGTGTGTGTTGCCTTTTGTGTTGGGTTTTTTTTGTGTTGGTGATTGATTGTGCAGTGGTCTTGGGTTGTGATTGTGTTCCTTTTTTGTTGTTGTGTTGCTGAGTTGTGGTTGTGTTCCTTGGTTGTTGTTGTGTTGTTGTGGTCCTTAATTGTTGTGTTGTTGAGTTGTGGTTGTATTCCTTGGTTGTTGTTGTGGTCCTTGGGTGTTGTTTTGTTGTTGGGTTGTGGTTGATATCTCTGTGACCTCGACCGGCAGACAGCACAGGATAGCCCGGAGTATTTGGAGTGGTTGGTAAGTACATGTGTTTTGTATGTGTGTGTTTATTTTTTTTTGTAGATATACGTCAATTGTCCTATGTGTATGCTGTAGTGTAAAGAGGTGAGTTGGGCAGCTGGAGTGATTAGGTTTATGTGGGGGGGATTTTCCACTTGTTTTTTTAGCTTGTGATCCCGCCACATTACCTATGCTTCAGTAATAAAACTTAAGAAAAATTCCAGCAATGTAAGGTAACTAATAGCTGCATCTAATAGTAGGCATCACACATCTGCTACTCCATGGACTGTAAATATTGAAAATCCCCAATCTGGCCAGAAATTTTCATCAAAGTCGATACAAAGGTGACTAATAGGATAGTTGCAGGCTCACCTCCAAAACAAAGGGAGCCAAAATCAATTAATAATTCGGGAAGCCGTTCCAAAAATACTTCCAACAAGAATAAGTCAAGGGACCAAGCCCAATTACATAGAGCTAATTCGGATCCATCAATTGTCACAGCCACAAACAATAATGAAAACAAAACTATAGTTACAACCACCAAGAAGCGTACAAGAAATACATCCCCAAATAATGATAGCTTTAAAATAAAATCCTCAAATGGGTTGTGTTTTGGAAGAGATCTCCCTGCCTAGAAAGGTAGTTCCAAAAGCAGTTTCAGCCCCAAAATATGAGTTCTGATCAGTCTTGGCGCCCTAAGACCACAGAATCACAGTAGAAATTCTGATTAGGATCATAACCAGAAATATGGTCAGCCAACAACCATAAATTCCAATTCAAATGAAAAGGGATTAAAGAAACAATCACTTATAAAGGAGAACTTTCTTCTCCAAACTAGGAAAAGTACTTCCCCTCCAAGGAGTTGGAAGTAGCACATTTTGCCACCTTAACATTCATGTTTGATATCCTTCAGTGGAAATGTAAAGGTCTCAGAGCCTGCACAGAAGACCTTAAAGTCTTAATTCATAAATCCAATCCAGGAATTATATGCCTGCAGGAGACAATGTTAGGCAACTCTCCTTATAGTCCTGGACTAAATTATTCAATATTTAACTTCTCTCCCCCAAGTGGTGGTCGGGCCCATGGAAGTGCTGCAATTATTGTTAATAAATCTCTGCAGCACTCCATAATACAGTTAAATACAACTCTACAAGCTGTTGCTATTTCAGTCATCTTGGAAAAGAGAATAACAATATGCTCATTATACCTTTCACCAGATCTTGTTTTTAACAGCGAAGATATTCAGTCCTTAATCAACCAACTTCCAGCTCCTTTACTTCTCCTAGGAGATTTTAATGCCCACAACCCCCTTTGGGGAAGTCGGTTACCAGACAGTAAAGGGAAATTAATTGAAGACATAATTGATAGGAATGATCTTACACTATATAATTATGGGTCAATGACTTTCCACAGCATTCATGATCATTTTTCTGCACTGGACCTTAGTATCTCTTCAACAAGTATTCACCTTGATTTTAGTTGGTCTGTTAACGAAAATTTAAATGGGAGTGATCATTACCCGATCCATTTGAAATATGCTGTGAATGGTCCATCTGAAGTTTTACAGAAGTGGAAGATAGAGAATGCAGACTGGGATAAATTCAGTAAGGGTGTCAATCTAGATAGGGAGTTCGAGTCATTTCATTCCCATCTAGATGCCTATGATTACTTTATTGAATCTACTCTAAAGAGAGCTGAAGGCTCGATTCCCAACACAGAAGGCAAAACTTTGTAGACCTGCAGTTCCCTGGTGGAATAAGACTTGTGGTATTCTGAGGAGTGACTAGGAAGTGCTATAACGTTACAAAACTAGTGGCTCTCCTCAGTCTGAATTAATCTACAAACGTGCTTTAGCCAAGCAACAGCGCTTTTATAAGAGAGCCAAAAGAGAAAGTTGGCTTTACCATATTAATTGAATAAACTCAAAGACTCCACTGAAAGTGGTATGGCACAAAATAAGGAAACTGAGTGGGAAATTTGTTGCGACACCATTACCCTCATTAAAAATAAATTACATTCTGACCACAGAGCCCACTGAAGTTGCCAGTGAGCTAGGAAAACACTTTTCTAAAGTTTCCAGTGCCAGCAATTATTCTCGAGAATTTCAAAAATTAGGAATTCTGAAATGACTCTGGAAATTTGAATCAGGAGAATCTGAACCATTCAACTACAAGTTTTCCTTGAGAGAATTACAGAAGGTGCTCTCCTCTAGTGACTCCACAACGTCAGGTGAGGATACAATCACATATGAAATGCTTAAACACCTCCTCCCAGACGATGCCAAAAAATATTTACTCAAGATTATAAACAAAATATGAGAAACTGGAATTTTACCTAATGGCTGAAAAATATGCATAGTTGTTCCTATTAAAAAGTCTAATAAGGATGCTTCCCTAGCCACCAGCTATAGGCTAATAGTTCTTACCAGCTGTGTGTGTGTGTGTGTAAGCTGATGGAAAAAAGTGATAAATACTAGACTAGTTTGGCACTTAGAAACTAAAGGATTAAGAAACTAAAGGATTAATATCATCATTTCAATTTGGTTTCAGGAAAAATCATTCCACCCTTGATCCCTTGCTGAATCTGACTAACCAAATCCAGCAAGGATTTGGCAAATAATATCAGTAATATCACCATTGGAGTATTTTTTGACCTCGAAAAAGTGTATGGCACTGCCTGGAGAACTGGCATCATGAAACAATTGCACAGAATGGGCATATGTGGAAGAATGATCAGATTTATATATTCCTTTTTAACTGATAGATTTTTTAAGGTAAAAGTGGGAAACTCTTTCTCCCAACCTTATGTGCAGGAGGAAGGAGTTCTCCAAGGAAGTGTTTTAAGTGTAATACTCTTTTTAGTGGCAATAAATAGTGTGGCAGAAAAAGTCTTGCCTCCTGTCAAATGCTCACTTTTTGTCGATGACTTTGCAATATACTGCACAGGATATGATTCATTGTCAGTATGTAAACATCTGCGAAGGTCTATTAATGCAATTATGCAATAACTAAGTGGGCCGATGAGAATTGTTTTTAATTCTCCTCTTCCACAACAGTTGCAGTAAGGTTTACCAGGTGCCAACGTGTGGAAGAGGTTCCCACAATTAGTTTAAAAGGATCTATCATTCCTTATGAAAATGAAGTAAAATTTCTGGGGATGATTATTGACCACAAATTAACATGGGCCAGCCGCATAAATGCCCTAAAGATTAATGTTAAACAATCTGAATATTTTAAAGGTTGTTTCTGGATTTAGTTGGGGGGCTGATAAGAAATCCCTTTTTAGGCTGTGTCGCTCCAAGCTAGACATGGCTGTCAGATGTATTCCTCAGCTTGTAAAACCAAGCTAAAGGAATTGTATGTTGTACAGAACATGGGGTTGAGAATATGCTCAGGGGCTTTTAGAACTTTTCCTGTTGAAAGCATATATGTCGACGCAGATCATCTTCCCCTAGATCTAAGAAGGCAAGAGCTAGTGTTGTGATACATGGCTAGAATGAAGAGTGCTCCCAAAAATCCCTCTTTTCAAGTACTCAAGGAAATAGACTTGCAGAATTTCTCTGGTACAAGAGCTTCTAAACCATTCCAAATTCGACTGAATGAGGATGTTAGGGATAACCATCTCAAATCCCAGAAAGTTCTGGAAGTAGAACATCCTGTAAATCCTCCATGGCTTATTCCAGAAGCATTAGTATGTAAGAAATCATTTAACAAAAAGGACTGCACTGAAGAAGAGATTAGGGAAAAATTCTTAGAGCACGACGTTACCCAAGCTGATTATGTTAAGATCTTTACAGAGGGATCAAAGTCGGATAGTAGTTTTGGGTGTGCTGTTATCCATGGTGATACAGCATATACAGCTAAATTACCTGACTGTGCATCAATATTTACTGCCGAATTAACAGCTGTAGTCTTTGCCCTGGATTTAGTTCTTCAAAGTATTAACACTAATTTTGTCATATATACTCAGATTCTAAAGCACTTTAGAAGCTATTAAAAAATTTAACAGCTTTCATCCATTAATTCAAAAATTTCAGAAGTCCCTGTTTCGTATATATTGTTGGCGTAACTCAGTCTCTTTCTGTTGGGTCCCTTCTCACATGGGGATTCACGGAAACAGACTGCAGATAGGAAAGCGAAAGCTGCTAGCGTTTTACCAGAAAAACTTTCAGAAAAGTGCCTCATACAGACCTAAAAGGTCCTATTAGGTCTCATGTATTAAGTAAAATGCAAGAAAGGTGGACTTTTCCTCTTCTTGCCAATAATAATAAGTATAGAAATATTAGGAAAAATATACTGCCGTGGCCTTCGTCATTCCAGCTTGACAGACGAGCGGAGGTTATTTTAACAAGATTAAAGATTCGGGCACACGTACTGTGACGAGATACTAACAGCGGAGCACATGCTGATGGTTTGCCCCAGATATTTTAACCAAAGGGAAAGATATTTCCAGGGTAAATCCCTCTCGAATATCTTGGGGGAAAGCAGATATTTTTGCTCCCATCTTTTTAAATCATATACAAATTTTTAATAACATTTAGTTATTTATTTATATATCATATCATACAGTTTTTAAAGACAAACTATTTTTAATATATATTATGCCATTCATTAAACTTCATATTTTTATTTTATGTATTGGTCACATCTAATTTTATTAATCATTTCTTTTACTAAGTCATTAATTCATTTACCATAATTCAATTTATTTAACTTTTATTACGGCGCTGAATGGCCTCCTTGGCCCCAGTGCCTGGGCTTTATCCCTAAATATCATACATCCATCCATCCAAACAAAATGTAACTTGAAGAGAACACCCAAAACATGTCCGTTCAATGAACCACGTACATGAACTTAGTATACGGGTAAATGGTACACGTACGTGGTCGCTTACACATATGTGTACATTGGTATACACTGATGGAAGTTGGTGTACAAAAGCAGATGTCGGTGTACAGACGAAATTCAGATGCCAACAGCATCTGGCATTCCCAGGCGGTCGCCCATCCAAGTACTGACCAGACTGAACATTGCTGAACTCTGCTGATCGGACGAGAAGCGAGCTTTTAATGTGGTATGGTCGTTGGCCGGTCATGACACTACACATCCATGGATGGATGAAAATACATATCAAACAGCTGGATATGTACTGACTCATCTACATGGATAGGCGATGGTCAAGTATGTGGACGAGGAATGAACTTCGTACTCGGACCAGTGGTGACACCCGTACTTGTTCGTGGCATGTGGAGCGAAACAAGTTGGAACATCAGTGAGAAGATCGCTCCAAGAATGCCTTCCTTCCACTAGCTCCACTGCCAACCTCACGAACGCAAACATGTGAGGAAAAAACATGACCTTATGGGGCAGATGGTGAAGCACTCTAATCATAGCTGACGAAACCACAAAGTCCTTGATCCTCCAACGTCTGACATGATAAAAAGGCTGTGATGGCGAAGAAGTAGGAGGAGTGAAACTCCTCTCTCCACTCGGTCTCTTACAAGCAGGAGTCGGGAAGAGAGCCTCCGTTATGACTTTTCATCTTTATAGATACATCATAAATCCTTTCTCCAAACAAAGATTACAGCCTCTTGAAGACCACTTGAACCAACACCTTGACGGCTCAGTAATAGACGATGACATCATATTGGGAAGAGATGATGTCATAACTGGAGGATGCACAGCCACCGCACCTGACGTCGTAGAGGGAGAGGACGCTGGGAATGACGTCATGCCATCTCTTAAGACCAGGGCTGGTCGATGGTCTCGGCCTCTTCACTGGTGGAGCGAAAAGGAGCGACCCAGGTGGCAGCACGCGAACAATATCCCATCAATGGAAGGAGAACCCATTAGCCCAAGCCATGCCCAAACTACTGCCATCTTGGATGACTCTGTATTTGAAATAAAGAAATTAGATGCATTCCTCCTCTCAGTTGCAGAGACTCTGAGACAGCTACAGCCAAAAACAGCAGTCCATCCAGATACCATCTCCAGGAAGATCACACTGCTGGTTACAATAGACTGCGATGGTGCCGTGGACGAAGATGAAAGTCACTCCACTGCTCAACAAGAGTAGGCGAGACACCACCTAAGCAGACATCACAACATTGGACTGTAGATCAAGGCCAGGGTCCTGGTGAGACAGCGAAGATGGCAAAACAGTGCATACTAACATCTCCTACAGTAACCAGATGGACTCCTAGGATACGTATATGTGATGGATAGCAACGAATCTTTAAAAAAAACATCGTCGTAGAAATATGGGGAGATAGATCTATCCTCAGAGCAGCGAGAACTATGCAGTCAGCAGAACCATGACGTCACAAGCCCATTCACGACATCACAAATCATTCACGATGTCACAGAGCTGAACTGTCACAAAGAGCAAAATATCATTTGAGTAGCAGAAAACGTAAAGCAAAATAGTATTACAAATATACCACTACCCAGTTTAACATCATATGAAAACGATGTTCACAGCAAACCATAAGGTTGGTATCCCCACAAGACAACATTAATTGTTGAGCAGGAAGGGGCTCAATAATAGCAAGGAACCCACTGCCGACAGCATTGACTGCATGAAAGACTCACTTCTTCACAGCACAAGCACAAAAGTCAAAAATAGTGAAATGGCATCTCTGTCAGATGAAAGCAAAGGAGGGGGCTCTCAAGTTGTGGGAGAACTCCGCCAGGTTCCAGATGAGAAACAGGGCTGACAACTTCAGAATCTGTAAATAAACGAAACCTCTGTCTCCCTCAGGAAGAAGATGTAACCTGAGAGAGACTAAAGTAATTATAATATGTGAGGATGGAGTGAAAGACGGATGATAGCCGTAATGCCCACGCCCCAATCCTACTAAAATTAGGGAAAGAGGTGAGACAACAAACACGACTGGCTCTGCAAGAAGGGAAACTCGAATCATCAGCCATTAAAATTCGTCCTGAGCATCCTGCGACACACACATTCTGAAACACTAAAACATTACAAAGTTCCCAGACATGCGTGAAAGATACATGAAAACATAAATGTTAACACAATTTTTCAAATCAAAACACTAAAGCGAAGGAAGGGGTCCTGTCTTTCTGAAGGGGCAATACTCTCTGAGGAGACAGACTAGCCTATCAGCCATAATGTAAGCGATGCCGATGCAGAGTTAAAGACGCATCTACTGCAACAACAAAGAAGGCTTGTATAACACGTTGATGTCCACGGAACTTCTAGGCTGAATATAAAGAAATAAAGCGCAGGCTACAATAAAAAACAATCTGCTTGGAAAAGGAGAGCGAAGCAAAACTCCGGTCTCCAAGGCAGTAAAAAAAAAGACTGGCATATCACAGGGGTCAGAGCTTGGTTGAAGACCAAACATCCACCACGTATATGCAGGAGTTTCCAGATGCCACAGATTCCTTTTTTCTTTTACAATCTTTCATTGTTTTTACCAGTTTCCAGCTAGCGCTAGATGATTTATCCTATTGTTAAAACCAAAGGTTTGTTCTGCATATGAACAAATATTTAAATCTAAATTAATTTTTTTTATAAAGATTTATTACGATAGGAAGACTATTGAAATCGTTAAAAATAATAATGAGTGAAAACAAAAAAATCTTACTTTTAAACATCAATACAAACAGTTGTGTATGTTTTGTCAGTGAAAATCAAATAAAGTACTGAGCACATACCAGAGAAAAAGAGAGAGATTTGTATACACTTTCTTATATGTAACAAAACAAATTAAATATATAAGAAAATGACAAAGTGGATTTTGAAGTAGACAAAATAAATGAATGCTTCAAAGAAAGTTTATTTATTATATGTAGGCAAATTGTGAAGAAAATTAAATTTAAAACTAGATATAATGAACATTTAGAAATATATAAGTTAATAAGAGCAATATACAATGCTATCTAATCATGATGTTTGAATTTTATATTTATTATTTAGAATTCTGACTGACCTCAATTCAGTTCAGTAAATATTAGAACTTATTCTTATATGATGAATTTCTGTCTCCGAGCTGAAGTTGTAACAAATTTATCAATAACACTTGACGCTCCTTGATATGGGACCACTGACGTGGTGAGGGGGTTCTTGAATCCCAGGAATTAGTTCCCGGGTTTGAGTCCAGTCTCTCATATATTTTTATATACTATCCATTTAGAGTAATACAGGCAGTCCCCGGGTTACGACGGGGGTTCCGTTCTTGAGGCGCGTCGTAAGCCGAAAATCATCGTAAGCCGGAACGACACTTGGAAATATGCCTTAAACTAAGAAAAAGTTAGAGACCTTACCTGTGTGACATGCAAGTATATTGCATGATGTGTAGTGTGGTTATTTCAATGGCAAAGGATGGTTCTTGAAGGTATAATTCTTTATTAAACTCTTGTGACACTATAAAGCACAATGTACTACACTTAATCCTTAGGTTAGATTATACACTAAACACTATATTATGCACTGTACACTTCGTAGTAGTATTTGTTAGATCCTGGAGTACACTAAAATCCCAGTCTGGTAGCTCTGGAAGGTAAAAGTATAACACAATTAGTACAAAATACTACACAAAGTCCTGAATGCAATATGTAAATTATAGATATCAAGAGTAAAAGAGTTAATGTATGTTAATTAATTCCTTACTTTTAGTTTATAATTCCTTACTTTGAGTTATATCAAGAGTAAAAAAGTTAATGTATGTGAATTAATTCCTTACTTTTAGTTTAAATTTGACGTTCAACGTAACCCTGGATGCACAAAGTCTTATGTGGCCCCATAGCCTACATCATTCAGGGGGTTCTGGAATGTACAAAAAATAATTAGTATGTCAGTAAGTACTCTATGCATAGTAAGTTACATACAGTAATATGCACCATACAGTGGTTTAATATCACATATATAACATGTATAAAACTTAGTTAATGTATGTTAATTAATTCCTTACCTTTAGTTTAAAATTGTCGTTCACTATAACCCTGGATGGACAAAGTCTTATGTGGCCCCATAGCCTACATCATTCAGGGGGTTCTGGAATGTACAAAAAATAATTTTGTCAGTAAGTACTCTATGCATAGTAAGTTACATACAGTAATATGCACCATACAGTGGTTTAATATCACATATATAACATGTATAAAACTTAGTTAATGTATGTTAATTAATTCCTTACCTTTAGTTTAAAATTGTCGTTCACTATAACCCTGGATGGACAAAGTCTTATGTGGCCCCATAGCCTACATCATTCAGGGGGTTCTGGAATGTACAAAAAATAATTTTGTCAGTAAGTACTCTATGCATAGTAAGTTACATACAGTAATATGCACCATACAGTGGTTTAATATCAACTGGTATGCATTATGTAAATGATTGGTCTACACCCCCTGTTCAGCAGGGAGTGTACAGTACCAATTCCATGAGGGACCTTGATCACTTATCCCATGTGAGAGATCTTGGTCACTTTTTTTTAGTATGTACGTATAAAACTTACTTAATGTATGTTTACTACTATGTATAATTCCTTACCTTTAGTACAGTAGTACATAGTTTACAGTTGTCGTGCTATGTTATGTAGTAACCCTGGACAAAGTTTTATGTGGCCCCATAGCCTGCATCATGGAGGGGGTCCTGGTTTTCTGGAATGTACCAAAAAAGTATCAAAGTTAAGTCATGTTATGTATGTTTAGTAAGTTACATACAGTAACCATACGTACAGTGGTTTATAACATGTACATATGTACATAATCAAACTTGGTTGGAAATTCCTGTAAAAAAAAGTTATGTACGTATGTAATACGTATGTATGTACTAC
This sequence comes from Macrobrachium nipponense, assembly GCF_015104395.2. Taxonomy (NCBI): domain Eukaryota; kingdom Metazoa; phylum Arthropoda; class Malacostraca; order Decapoda; family Palaemonidae; genus Macrobrachium; species Macrobrachium nipponense. Next base: position 75,996,269 of record NC_061108.1, read on the forward strand.
TGTATGTAAAAACCTTACTGTTCATACTTTGTTACACTACATGTTACATGTGATACGTATACTTTCCTGAAGGATTTTTTCCATCCAAAAATGGTGCTTCTACTTGTAGTTATCCCTTGATGACACTTGTAGTAACAACCTGGAGTTGTGTGAAAAATGTTGGTTCTGGAAGGAAAAAGTAACAAAATTAGTGTACAAAATATACACTACAGAAAGTTGTGAATGCATATGTTAATTACTGTAGATATATCAAGAGTACTAAAAGAGTTAATGTATGTTAATTAATTCCTTACTTTTAGTTTAAATTTCTTGTTCAATGTAACCCTGGATGGACAAAGTCTTATGTGGCCCCATAGCCTACATCATTCAGGGGGTTCTGGAATGTACAAAAAATAATTTTGTCAGTAAGTACTCTATGCATAGTAAGTTACATACAGTAATATGCACCATACAGTGGTTTAATATCACATATAACATGTAGTATAAAACTTAATTTAGAAATTCCTTACATAACTTACCAACTTTTAGTGAGTCTCAAAGCTGTTACCTAGGTTAAGGGAGATGGAGGTGGAGGTGTAGAGCATTCATGATAAGGATGCATTCCAAACCTAACTTCAGTGTGCTTTATCACAGATAACAGGCTAGGATGATGCAGCTGTCGGAATGAAGAATTAATATTAAAGGACAGTATGTAACCACTTAGGTGTACAAAATTTATTGTACGTATGCAAACATTAAACACAACTGAGAATTCCTTACCTTCAGCAAAATGAAGACATGTAGGCTATGTAGAGGTCTGGTTTATGTAAGTCACAGGTGCATGCCAGTCTGGAATGATAATGTAATACATATGATTATAGTATGTATGTTACATATATAACATGGTTATTACATATGTAATATTAAAACATTAATAAAAAAAAATGTCCTTACCAAATTCTAGTGGTTGGCTTGCTTACTGGGATGGCCATATGGTACATGAGAGTGGGTGGCTGGGCTATGGAGTGGGATGGGCAGGTGCTTGGGAGTCTGGAATGATAAAAAATATATAAAATGATAGTTACTACTACTGTAACTACTGCACATGTTATTACTGTTTGACATATGTAGTGTGTAATACGTATGTTCAATATAAAAAATGAAGAATTCTTTTACCTGAAGGAATGGGAGAGGTGATACTCGTATCAACTGATTTGGGCTCTGGAGAGGTGATACTCGTATCAACTGATGAGGGAACATCTACATCTGGAAAGAATGATAGGGTACATAAATATATTATAAGGTGGATGTAATTGTAGCATATGTACACTTTTAATAAAATTTCTATTAGCAATTTATAAAACATTTTATACAAATTTGTTAAGGATTCCTTACCTGATGTATAGGGCGAGGCATCAAAACCATGGAAAGGCTCAGGGTCATCTGGGTCACTGTCACTATCAAAGGGGTCTGAAATGAAAAAAAAAAAATAATAAGGTTATGCAACATCAAACACATTGTACCACTATGTAAGTTAGTGTACGTATGTATGTAGGGTGTAAACAATTTCCAACATGAAAATGAGAAAAATGAAATTGCTTACCTGATTGTACACGTACAGGTGGGCGGGCTGATACAGAGGGTCCAGGTACAGGGGGATCTGGAACTGTCACAGGTAGTACAGGGAGATCTGGAACTGTCACAGGTAGTACAGGGAGATCTGGAACTGTCACAGGTAGTACAGGGGGATCTGGAACTGTCACCACTTCTGCAATAAAATTACAAATGATGAAAATTAATGAAGTTACAATTTACTCTTACATTTAGTTGTTACATTAAAAAATTAACACATTTTAATATGTACACTATGTAAACACATAAATTAGTAAAACAGTTCAGAATTCCTTACCAGGACTAGGAGTGGGAGGTGGTGGTACTGGAGACTTGTGAAAGAAAGTGTCAAGCCTGGACTGCACACTTCTCTTCGTCTGCTTCTCCTTCAGGGTCTCCTTGTAGAAAGTCACCAAATCCATGATTCCTCTCTTGATTTTGTCAAACCTGGCAACGTTAGGGTCTTCTGCCTCAAAAGAAGCCAAGGCTCTCTCCAGATGAGTAAAACCCTCTGACAAGCCTTTCACAGTTAATGACCTGGGTTTTGGCTCTGGTGCCGCCTCCTCTTCCTCAATCATTTGTTGTTCAAGTTCTAGTAAGTCCTCTGCAGACAATTCCTCTCCATGGGAAGCCAGCAGCTCTGTTACATCATCAGGTTCAAGATCTAGTTTCAGCCTCTTGCTTAGCCCTACGATCTTCCTCGTCACAGTCTCGACGTCTTCTGCCTGGTCAAAGCCTTCAAAACTGTGCACAAACTGTGGACACAGTTTCCTCCAGGCCCCATTTAAAGTGGTCGTCTTCACCTCGTCCCAAGCACTTGCAATGTTCTTCACTGCATCTGCAATGTTGTAGCCCTTCCAGAATTGCTTCAGTGTCAACTCCTTGTTAGCTTCTATGGCCCTCAAAGCAAAACGTATGGTCCTTCTAAGGTAGTAAGCCTTGAAATTAGCTATTACTCCCTGGTCCATTGGCTGTATCAGCGATGTGGTATTGGGTGGGAGGTACACCACCTTCACATTAGGATGCATGTCGCTCAAATTTGAAGGGTGACCAGGGGCATTGTCCAGGACTAAGAGGGCCTTAAAAGGCAGACCCTTCGAAGTCAAATACCGCTCCACTGCTGGCACGAAATGGTCATTGAACCAATCTTCGAAGACCATTAAGGTAACCCACGCCTTCTTGTTAGATTTCCAAATCACAGGGAGTTGACTCTTGAAAATGCCCTTGAAAGCCCTGGGATTCTCGGCCAAATACACCAGCAAGGGCTTCAGTTTCAAATCACCACTTGCATTGGACCCAAACAGCAAAGTCAGTCGCTCCTTTCCAGCTTTATGGCCAGGTGCTGACTTCTCCTCCTTGGAAAGGTACGTTCGATTTGGTATTCTTTTCCAAAATAATCCAGTCTCATCCACATTAAAGACTTGGTCAGCCGTGTAACCACCATCCTTAATTATCTCAGCCAAACCACCTGGAAAACTTTCTGCTGCTTCGCTATCAGCACTAGCAGCTTCACCTTGCAGCTTCACATTATGCAAATTTGCACGAGCCTTAAAACGGTTAAACCAACCTCTACTCGCGGAAAATTCACCACCAGCACTGCCTTCGCCAAACTTTTTCACTACTGCCTCATGCAGCGCTCTAGCCTTCTCCTGGATCACACTTAAGCTCACCGGAACACGTCGCTGGTTCTGGTCCTCCAGCCAGATCATGAGCAATTTCTCCATTTCAACAATGCTCTGGCTACGTTGCTTCTCGTTTATCACCGTTGACTTCATCGGTGCAGCATCCTTAACATGCTTCAGAATACGTTCCTTATCCTTCACAATGGTTACCACCGTGGTCCTGCTCAAGCCTAAAGAACGGCCTATTTCGGTGTTAGTTTCTCCCTTCTCCGAACGCTTTATCACGTCATATTTGACCTCCATCGTGATGACCTTCCTCTTCTTGGATGAACTATCATCGGAGGAAGTACTTTGGCGTTTAGGAGCCATTGTAAATTTGCGAAAATGGCAAGGAATTTCAGCAACGTCTCAGCACACAACCTAGTGAAATGCAGGCAGGCACGCGATTGAAGTGGCGTCCTTTCGTATTGTTACGCTTGGCGTCCTCGACCGTCTGAGGTCGTTGTTCGGTCAATTTACCATACAGTTTAATAGCGTTAATTAATTTATGCACCTCCGCTCAAAAACTAGTTCTGCATATGAGGTATCGTTAAAAAGCATAACAAAACGTCGTAACCTTGGAATTTGTGTTGTAATCTAACCAGAAACTTAGTTTTTTTAATTATGTACTGGAAACAAGCAATGATTTTTCATTATATTTGCGCTTTTGGACTGTTTTAAACTGCGCATCCCAAGCTAGTGTATTAATTCGCCCGCAAACTAGTTCCGCATATGCGGCGTCACTAAAAAAATTCAAAAAATACGAAAAAAAAAAGGGTCAAAAATCATCATAACCTCAAAATTTTTGTTGTAATGTAACCAAAAACATATTTTTATTATGTACTGTGCTAAACTATAAAGGATTTTTATCATAGCATGCGTTTTTTAAAAGCGTCGTTAACTCGGAGCGTTGGTTAAGTGTGGAGGGGTTTCTGCGTCGGAGCGTCGGAAGCGTCAGCGTCGTAACCTCGAACAAGCGTCGTAACCCAGGACGGAATTTCCATTGAATATTTAAGAAAAAGCGTCGTAACCTCGGAACGTCGTAAGCCGGAACCGTCGTAACCCGGGGACCGCCTGTATTGTGGAATTTTTCACTTTTTGTAAAATTTATTGGATCTGACAAATAGGAAAAGATTTCATAGCTGGGAATAGGTTTATATCCCAAGCTAAATAAGTGGGAACTGTGATAGGATCATCAACTGTCTGATAATGTTCGGACCTGAGAGTTTTCAGGCAGAACTATTCTGCAGGACTGGACCAAGGATTCCAGTGGGGTTTGGTTCTGGGTTTACCATCTTGGCCTCCTGACTGTTTTAGATGAGGACAATGTGGCTCTTTTACATAAGGACAACTTCTCATCACCCATATACTTAGCTGTCACTTTTCTCCTGCTTTGTTATTTCTGGCCAAGAATGAAGACCAAATCCCCTGTTCTTTTATGGGGGCTCAGAATTACAAATAAGACATTTTGCCCAGTCCAAGCATCTAGCCAATTTTGGGTACACAGTCTGTTGGTAGGTGATAGGGTAAGTCCCAGTCACATACGTGCCTAAGTAGACAACAAAGGGCCTTCATGATGCCATAGTTATTTTGAAATATTGTTGGGGAGGGGCACAATAATGTATCTAAACCCAACATAATTTGTTATGCCACTTAGAACCATATAGAATAACACATATTTAGGTTCTTGATTTTTTCTCTCTTTCATTGTTAAACCCTAATGGTTATCCTGAATAAAAGAAGGTATGTAAAACTTTGCATGACTTTACCAAGGACCATTTTTTCTGGGTCATTACAACTTTTCATTCAAGAGCTAAACCATTTTGTCACTTGCCAATTTCTTTGTATGCTACAGATTTTAATTTAGAATGGAAATAATTTTATTATACATTGTGACTCGAGAAGTGTTCTTCAGTCACTGGAGTATTTTAACTCTTTAAACCCTCTGATTTTAGATATATTGGAATTGCTGCTTTTAGTGAAAAGAGGGAAAGGAGTAAATTTCTGTTGGGTGCCTTCCCATGTTGAGGTGGTTGGGAATGAGAAAGCTGACCAACTTGCAAAGTCGGCAGTTGGTTCCCGAGAACCCACAAGATGCCCACTGCCATATTGGGATTTATATCCTATGGTAGGCCAGAGTTGAAAAATGTTGACAGTCCCAATGGCCTCCAGGATATTTTAACTATCACGTCATCAGTGTCTTCTTGGTCATATCCCTATATGCCAAGGAGACAGGAAACAATGTGGTGCAGTTTGAGGATTGGACATACAAGACTCACTTATGGGTTCTTGATATCCCGTGAAAATCTCCATTTTGCGATGACTGTACTGTGTCCTTGACTGTGAGACATTTGCTTTCAGCAGTCATCGTATTTGTTTTTGCTCTCATGATGCAAACCAATGAATCTAGTAAGCCTGCACGTAAGGCCATTACTCCTCAGCAAGTGTCCTGGGGTTGGTGGTACAGTGGGTCATCAATAATCGCAGGGGATAGGGCCCAAAACCTCCTGGTATTAAGCAAATACAGTGTTCCCCCATATTCGTGGGGGTGAGTACCAGACCCCCCCCCCATGAATAACTGGAATCCACAAATACTTGAAACCCATATTATAATGCTTAAAACTGCCTATTTTGTTGGTTAAAACTCAAGAAACCCCCACTAAAAATGTTTATACATGTTTTTTAAATAGTTTGATCACAAAAAGTGTATTTTATGATGAAAGATAAAAAAACAAGAATTTGTGGATATTTCTCGTTGAGATATACCACAAATGCTCGTATTTCCCGTAAATAATGGGGTATATGTTCCAATGAGAAATTTGCAAGTATGGGGGGTTGACTGTATCCGCATTACATTGGCCACCCCTCAAAAATTGCTTAAAACTGCCTGCTTCAATAGTTAAAACACCAAAGACTCACAAAAATGCTTATAACTGCCTACTTTAGTTCAAACACCAAATATATCTTAAACTAAATTTAATATTGTTTCAAAGTCATCTTACAATGTTAGCCTTAAAAATATATGTAGCATACTACATATGTACTAGCCTATCGCTTACAGCTAGTAGCCTACATATGTACGGATGAGTATTCACGTGGCCCATCTTCTTTTGCAAGGGAAATATTTGGTAATTCACAAGAGAGATGGATAAGAGAAATAATAAAATTATGTAATCCACATACGTGTGTACTCACCAATGATCTATGTTGATAAAGATGACGATGATTTAGCAGTGCAGTCCAATGCATGATGATAGGCTACAACTGCACAACAAAGTAGACAACTTCACAGCAAAGCATCCTTTCCTTCTTCACACAACATATGTTATTGTATTAAAAACCTTCCTCTGACATTTGGGCTCTTTCCCATAAGACGTAAAGAAGCAGGGTGTTTGGAGGCCACAAATATATCTTATATGTGTATGTGCATACAATTTAAAAACTGCCGCTAGCACTACACTTTAGTGAACAAAAGTAAGAAAACTGTGCGTGGGTAGGCCCAAAACCTATGCAGCAATCCTTCGTGCATTGTACTATACAACTTAAATTTTATTGATTTTTTGTTTTATAAGATGATTTTGAAATTGTATTTACAGTAAGTAAAGTGTTTTATGTTGAGTTTTGAGTATATATAAAATACATGGATAGTTTGTAGAACGAAGTAACTACTATTACATTGCGTGCAATAGTACATACATACGAACGAGACTAGGTTTAGTGACGTCATGGCAATCTTTGTATGTGCTTAAGTTTATGTTAATATTTCGTGAATGAATATACAGGATAAAAAAAAATTACTGTACTGATTATAGTACCATACTTTAATAATAATGTAATCACAGCAAAGTGACAAGGAATTTCCCGAGTTTCCAGGTAATTCGTTCAAGTTAAGAAATCTTAATTTAGAGCTACTCAATGCTGAAACATGGCTGCGTTGTGTCGCGGGAAATTTAAGTGAAGGTCTACTAGGCAAACCAACCTGGCATGAGATGACTATCCTAGTGGATCAATTCGACCACAGTAAGTTCAAATGGGAAGAAATAAATAAAAAGGTGCAATGCTTGATCAAGAATCCTGAAGAAGTCAAAAGAGTAATTATGAACCCAACAGTTTTATCAAAGAGGTAGGCAAACCCTGTGTCGTCGCTGCATAAATCCTAGAAAGGTTAGGCAATTACAGACTTGTGAATTCCAATAGTGAAGCACTAGTGTGAAATTGCCTAAACTCAAGCTAATAAAATTTTGGGGAAAATAACACAATGGATGCCCTTCTGGGATCAGTTCAAGGCTATTGTTAATGACAAGCCTATGCCTAAGGCTATTGTTAATGGCAAGCCTATGCCTCATGTCTCCAAATTTATGCACCTGCACTCTGTATTGGAGGGCGAGGTGAAGAGAGTGAAACAAGACCTCCCCCAGACGGCAACTAATTACAAATTAGCATGCGAGCAGTCAGAAGAGAGGTATGCAAAACCGAACAAGATAATTTCCACCAACATTCAGGACCTAATGCAAACTGCCTTGTCAAGGAAACCCAAGTATGAAAATCAACTCTCGCTGTTGTGGAAATTGCAAGACGTAGTAGTCACACAGCAGTTTATAGGCTCTTGGGGACTAATGTGGGCGGGTATTGGCGCCTACGATCTTGTCCCTGCTCCCCCATGAGATTTGATTGGAATGGTCTAGATGTCAACAAGAGGAAGGCGACCTTGAAGGGGGGCTGGAATTCCTGCAATGAGAATAGAAGGTCAAGAAAAGGCTGAGGTCCTTCAGGGGCTGAACCACTGAAAAACCGAGGATCCCAATGTGAAAAAAAAGCAGGAAAAGCTCATCCAGGGTTCAGCCTCTGCCCTTCAAGCTTCACAAGAAGAAAGTGCTTCAAAACCCGTGTGCATTCTGTGGAAAACTGCATCCCAGTGAAAAGTATGCAAAAGGTTGCTGGGCCAAGTGTTCTAAGTGCAAGAGTGATAATCACCATGCCCTTATATGTCATAAGTCCAATGCAAAACCCACTGTAACAGCCAGCGGAAAAACCACTGAAGTGTAAAAAGTGCAAGGGTGAGTGAATCTGTTACACATTGAGAGTAGTCCCTTGTGAGTCAGGGCTAGGGATATTAAGAGGTACTGTGTATTACAAATGGCAAATATAAAGGTTGTAGGCTCAGGGTATCAGTTCTGCCACTGTACTGTTTGATACAGGATTCGATCAATCTTACATTTCAAAGGAATTGGTCAAAAGAGTCAAGCCTAAGTAACTTCTGAGTATTTATCATTTTCTGCCTTTGGGCGGATTAAGGCCTCCACAACAGATTTGTGGTATTTATTAAGATGAGTGGGGGGGGGGGGGGGGGGGGGCAAGCAGGACCGAGGTGGACCCTAGGTGCTTAGAGCCCTTTGCACATCTTAACCTAGCTGATGAGTATGGATCCAACTGAAAGATGCAAGTGGATATGTTGATTGTGTGTGAGAGGCTGTGCGTCTGAGTCAGAGGAGAAATTCTGGAACATCTGGCAATCAGAGTACCTTAGAAACCTGCCTTGCATGGCAAAGGGGTTCAAAGCTAAGTGTAATTTAACAAAGGGTTTTGTTGTAACAGTCAAGGAACAAAGAGTGCCAAGGCGGATGTGGCTACTCGGAGTTATTACTGAGTTGTACCCTGGTAAAGATGGAATGGTGAGAAATACTAAGGTTAAAACTAAATGTTAATTTGTAACTAGACATGTTCAAAATTTGTTTAATTAAACATATCAGATATCAGCAAGAAAAGGTTTGTAATTCCCCTGATGAAATAAAAAAACAATCCAATTGCAGAGAATCTTGTGGACCCAGTTGAATCACCCTCTGAGTCTACAATAGGTAAAACCCAAAAGGGGAGGTCTATTAAGTACCTATTAAACTTTACATGTAAATTTGAGTTTATTGAGATTGTAGTGGAAGTTCTTATGATGATAGGAGTGTTGATACACTCCTATAGTGGGTAGGATGTTAAATGTGTTGTCTAAGAGCATGCTCTAGATCTTGTGTTTATGTTTTGTTAAAATGTACGCTGTAGCACCCAAAAGAACGTTCCTGATTGTGTTTACGTTGTATCAACATGTTAAAATTTTAAGTTCATATTGAATAATTGTTAAACGTTTCTTATATGACAGTTATAAAGTGTGTATAACCAGGTAAATTGTATTTTGTGTTGTAAAACAAATATTGATTCCCCATTGTTGCAATGATCGCATCTTTTCTGGGCTCGGTTCGTGTCGCTGCATGAAATAATCCTCTAGTTCATTATTTCCAAGGTAAATGAGCTAACAAATACCAGAGAAAAACAAAACAAAAAGATGTCAGTATAACTGACTCGCTCACCCAAATAAAAGGGTGTCTGAATGGTAACTGGGGCGAGTGAGACCACTACCACGAACTTCTTACCATTTAGAATTCTCCCACACCAAAATCCCCAAGTGAGAGAGCCGACCCACAGGTCGAGGTGGCAACTACTACCACTACACCCCACGCCACGTCGACTGCCGCACCTCTGGTGGCCATCCTTTCAGTTAGCGGACTAGCAGCCACACGTGTTTTGCTTTTGCTCTGTGTTTTTGTGGATTATCCCTATTATTCTTCGAGATGGAACGAGCAGCTATTGCAGCAGCTAAGTTAAGTGCCCTGAAAAGGTTTGGATTTAGTTTGTTCCAGCCGGAAACTTGTTATTACCGTTTTTTAGGTGCGAATACAGGTTCTCGGTCTGGCGCATGGCGTTCCCTTGCCTCGTGTTCGGTAAGGTTTGAGGTCTCCCATACCTTGGAACCTTTCCTTTCACTTGATTCACGTGTTACTCTAGTCCTTTTTATTTAAATACATTGTTAATTATACTATTTACATCGTTTAGGGGATTTAGCCTACCCCTGGTGTTAGTTCATGCATGCATGTCTCTCTACCTAAGCGTAGGCATCTGAGTGTTTTCCTTTGTCCAGACCCTGGCCATTGCTCTCCTTATCGGCTTAGGCTAGCTCTGAGTGGTAGACTTTTCTTCGGATTCAGTCGTTCACTCCTGGACTTCCTTTCTCTTTCACTCATTGTTTTTTCCCCTATTTTAATTATTATTACCATTATTATTATTATTTTATCGATGTAATAGTCTTTGCTTGATTATGGTTAGCTTTGGGCGTCCAGCATCATTAGCCTGGGTCTCTAGTGGTCCTGTTTACTTGGTCCACCGTAGGTTCTGTTCTTAGCAGTTTTGTTGCATCATCTCTTTAACAGTTTTGTTGCATCCTTATACAGTTTTGCTGCACCATTCTGGTCAGTTTGGTTGCATGAGACCCTTGCGTTTTATACCGACGACGTCGGTTGTGTTGCTTTATCGTACCTTGGTCCACTCTCAATCGCGGTACCGCTGGACGCCCGTCCCCAGTCGCCTTCCCCCCCCTTCTTCTCTCGCCATAGAGTAGAAGGGTGGGGGGATCTGTCCTTGCTCGCTCCACCCGGGCCCGGCTCCCTCTCTCCCCACGCGGAGGGAGTAGGGGAGCCTGGACAGGCCATTAGACTGGGGGTGACCTCGTTCTCCCTTGCGCTCGGGGGTACTCCGGTGTGGCTGGGGTTGGGGGGTTGGCCTCCCCCCTCTCCGGTTGCGCTGGCGCTCCCCGAAGTACACGGGATCTGATTTCTTCCCTCCTCGTTTTACCTCCCCACAACGGACGGATCTCTGGCTCTTCTACCCCGGCGTCCCATCGGTTAGTGGGGAGGGTGGTAGGCTCCGCCAACCACCGGAGCGTATATGATTTCAGTAGGTCCTTTAGCTATCCGTTGTTCCATCGTCTCCGGCGTTTACCCCTAGGGGCATTCTTCCGGTAGCGTAGGACAGCTTCGCGCTTCGGAGTCGATCTCCGGTGTATCATTCTCGCTATGCTTAAGTTTAGTTAAGTGATTTAGCTTAAGCTTGGGTTCCCTCCCCTGTCCTCCGTTGGAAATTTCCTTATAGTTATATTTTATTATATACCTATATATGTTTACCTCTGGTTTATGGAATTTCCTCCTCCGGTGTACACCGGAGTAATTGTGTCTCACCTGTTTAACCCAAAGGATCTCAGGGGAGGGGTTATGCCCGTTTTTTCATCGAACTCCGGCATGCAGCGGAGTACTAGAGTAGCCTTGTGAGTGCAACTTGATACTCATGTATCTTTCCACTTACAGGCTACTAACTGCCAGCATCCCGGCTGTAACGCCGTGCTACAAGACCCCTGCGGGCATGAGGTCTGCAGGACCCATGCTTCCTGTTCCACCAGTCACGGGAATCTTCAGGTCTGGTTTCATGAAGCTTGCTCTATCTGTTATGAGCTTGTAAACCAGTTTTTGGAGGGAGTAAGTACTTTTGGTCATCAGCACGTTCATGCAATATGAGTTCTAATATATAGTTAAGCTTAAGCTCATCTTAGTCTAGTGGTTAAGGATCACCTTTAGACTTAAGTGTTAATAATGGCCCTCTCTTTCAGGCTGCCGCAGTCAAGGAAGTGGCTTTGGCGACCCTGAAAGCCTGGGTTGGCGGGTTCGGTAAAAACGCTGCCAAAGGACAGCCTTACATCCTAGAGAAGAGGATGGCTGTTCTGTTGTTCCCCGGAGGCAAATCGACGAGGTACGTCGACCCTGCTGCGGCGGCTCCGACGATCGCCGCGATCCAGGAACAGGTGGAGCAAGCCCTTAAGGAAGTACCAGGCCAGGACATCGTGGCGGAGGTCGCCACTCTTGACATAAACATAGAGCCTATGACGGTAGGAGTAGATGATTTGTTGGTTGAGGTAGGTACGTTAGACACTCAAGGGCTTCCCTTGAGTGCATCTGGATCTTTATCTCCTGTCCCTTCTTCTTCTTCCTTTCAGGGCTTTACGGGCGCTGAGCTCCCGTATAGTGCACCCGCTGCTTCTGTGGTCCCCAAGGTGAAGGGTCACAGGGAGCAGAAGAATCTTTAGAAGACGTCGTCTAAAAAGACGTCGTCTAAAAAGACTTCTTCGTCTTCTTCGGCTCGTAAGTCTCCGGCTTCTTACCCCGGAGCAGAGAAAGTGAAAGCCTCCTCTTCATCAGCTTCACTTCCAAAAGGGTCGAGGAGCAAGTCCTCCAGGGAGAGGTCCCGCACTCCGGCGGAGTCAGTGATTTCCCCTTCTACTGCCGGAGCCCTCCCGGCGACCTCGTCAGGCTCTGTGCCTCCGAGTAGTTTTGACCCTGCTGTGTTTTCCGCCGGAACGATGCAGCAGGTGGGAGACTTGTTAGGTTCCTTGAGGTCAAGCATGGAACAAATGTTTACCCAGCTTTTCAACTCCCGGCATATGACACTCTCCCGGCATTCTCCATGAGTAACCCTTGGAGAGTAGCGGCTTTCGCCCCTTTCAAGGTTGGCCTTATCTCCATCCCGGAGTGCGGAACTCAAAGGATTGAGGACTTCGAGTTCCACCCCGCAAACCTACAGCCTCCTTTCATGGGGTATGCCAGGCTGACGGAGGCAGCGCTAAATAGGGAGGACAAGATCCCTAGGGAGACAGTCCTCTATAGCAGGGATCACGCGCAGAGGGAATGGCTTCACTGCTTAGAAGACTGGGATTGCATTAATACCAGGCTTCAAGCTTTCAAGAGCCCTTTCACAATCTTCACAACGGAAGAGGAAGCACCACTTCCCTTCCTGATGAAGATTGCTGATGTCACCATCCAGGCAGGCTTGAAAGGTGATCCATTACCTCAGCTAAGAGAAGCAGACCCCACATCTCTTCTCCCTTTGTTTGGCGATATGTGGGAGGACTTGCCAGCCACCTTTACGGTGGGTAAGTTTAAACCGGACTGTGCCATGGACCAGTTCGGCGAGAAACTTCCCAGGCTTCCGGACAACCTCATCCAAGCGGAGTTCGGGGCAAGATCCAGGTTGGCAAGGACCCTAAACACAATGGTCATGACGAAAGTAGCGGCCCTCTCCTATGCGTCCGAACCGCTCTTCAAACTGTTGGCAAAGTCACAGACTCATACAGTCCAATCGGACTTGTATGAGTTTGTGGTGGCAAGAGTCAACTGCCGGAAACATGTCCTCCAGGAAGCAACTATTAGGCACGAGCCAAATAAGTTGCTTTCCTCCAACATTTGGGGGGCGGACCTCTTCCCGGAGTCGGCAGTTAAAGAGGTCCAGAACGAAGCGATGAGACTCAACCAGAGTCTCAGAGATCGTTGGGGCCTTTCTGCTTAAAGGAAGCAGGACAGTTCTTCTTCAGGCAAGAAACTGAAGAAGACGAAGAGGTTTCAACCATATCAAAAGAAACCTCAGCACTTTGTTCAGACAGTCTCGGCAGTCCCGGTCACCCAACCAGGACAACCCACCGCAACGAAAGGCCAGACTCAGCCTATCCTCTTGATCTCACCTCAGGCACAACCTTCCACCTCTTACGCTGTTTCCCCGGCGTTCAACTCGGTGTATGAAGGCCAGGCCTTTCAACACTTTAACCGGTTTGCCAGGGGAAGCAGGGCCAGAGGTGCTTTTCGCCAAAGAGGAGCAGGCAGAGTCATCAATAGGGGCAAACACTTCCGTGGCGGATGTGGAGCTCACCCTACACAGCAACAGTGAGATCTCCAAGGTAGGAGGGAGGCTGTTCCTCTTCCGGCACCGGTGGGGGTTCAGCAAATGGGCACAAAGTATCGTGTCAAAGGGTCTGGGTTGGAGCTGGATCGAAGGCCCCCCTCCACCCAGACCATTCCTTCAACTTTCATCGAAGGAATTGACAGATTATGCAGAGGAACTCCTTCAGAAAGGAGCAATATCGAGAGTCAAGCATTTAAAATTTCAAGGTCGCTTGTTCAGCGTGCCAAAGAAAGGCTCATTAAAAAGAAGAGTAATCTTAGACTTGTCCCAGTTAAACTTATCCATTCGCTGCGACAAGTTCAAAATGCTGACCATCTCACAGGTACGGACCTTACTTCCCTGTGGGGCCGTCACCACCTCTGTCGATCTTACAGACGCATACTATCATATCCCAATTGCAAGACACTTTCGCCCTTACCTAGGCTTCAAACTAGGAGACCAGACATTCTCGTTCAAGGTGATGCCCTTCGGACTGAACGTAGCTCCCAGGGTATTCACCAAAATAGCGGAAGTAGTTGTTCAACAACTAAGGTCGCAAGGGATAATGGTAGTAGCGTACCTCGACGATTGGCTGATCTGGGCGTCAACCGTCGAGGAATGCCGCAAAGCCACAAAGAAAGTGATTCAATTCCTGGAATGCCTTGGGTTCCAAATAAACAGGGAAAAGTCAAGACTCCCTCCAGAGTCTCGATTTCAATGGCTCGGCATTCAATGGGACTTAGCCTCTCACAATCTGTCAATTCCGGTAGCCAAGAGGAAGGAAATAGCAAAATCAGTAAAGCAATTTCTAAAGTACAAATTTGCTTCAAGGAGAAACCAGGAAAGGATCCTAGGTTCTCTCCAGTTTGCTTCAGTGACAAACGTCTTGATGAAAGCAAAATTAAAAGACATAAACCGGATTTGGCGCTCAAGGGCAAATGTCAAATCCCGGGACAAGTTGTCAGCAATCCCGCAAATTCTTCGCAACCGTCTGCGTCCATGGACACAGTCGAAGAATCTGTCCATGTCGGTGCCTCTTCAATACCCTCCTCCGGTGTTAACTATCCACACAGACGCTTCACTAAGTGGCTGGGGAGGGTACTCTCAGTTCAGAAAAGTTCAAGGAACTTGGTCACCGCAGTTCCGCCAGCTTCACATAAATGTATTGGAAGCCATGGCAGTATTTCTTACCCTGAAGAGGCTCCTTCCACCAAAGAACTCTCACGTAAAATTGGTTCTGGACAGCGCAGTAGTAGTTCACTGCATCAACAGGGGAGGATCTAAATCAAGGCATCTGAACCATGTCATGATAGCCATCTTTTCCCTAGCGGACAAGTACAAATGGCATCTTTCCTCCACCCACCTAGCGGGAGTAAGGAATGTGATAGCAGACGCTCTATCCCGGTCAGTTCCCTTGGAGTCAGAATGGTCCCTAGACAACAGTTCGTTCCAGTGGATATGCCGGAGTGTTCCATGTCTCCAAGTAGATCTTTCCGCCTCTCAAGCGAACCACAAGCTTCCATGCTATGTGGCTCCCAACCTGGACCCTCTGGCATATGCCACAGACGCTCTGTCCATAGACTGGAAGAAGATTTACATCTTTCCTCCAGTGAATCTTCTTCTGAAAGTTCTGAACAAATTCAGGACTTTCAAGGGACAAGTGGCCCTAGTAGCCCCGGACTGGCCGAAGAGCAACTGGTACCCTCTGCTTCTGGAATTGGGTCTTCGCCCTCAACGGATTCCCAATCCCAGACTCTCTCAGTCAGTACAAATGAGGACTGTGTTCACTTCCTCAGGAATTCTCAAAACCCTAACTTTATGGACTTCATAAAGTTTGCGGCTAAAAAAGATGCAGATATAGATCCCCAGAATATCCTTTTCCTGGAATCAGATAAAAGGGATTCAACTCTGAGACAGTATGACGCTGCAGTCAAGAAGTTGGCATCTTTCCTGAAGGAATCAAACATCAAAACCATGACTATTAATTCAGCTATATCCTTTTTAGGTCCTTGTTTGAAAAAGGGTTAGCAGCTAGCATTATTACTACTAACAAGTCAGCTTTGAAGAAAATCTTCCAGCTGGGCTTTAATATAGACTTAACAGATTCTTACTTTACGTCTATTCCCAAAGCTTGTGCTAGACTTAGACCTTCCATAAGGCCTACTTCAGTGTCATGGTTTCTAAATGACGTCCTCAGACTGGCTTCAGACACTGACAACCCTACATGCATATAGAATTCTTCCCTTCAGGAGAAGTTCTACTCTCCCCGGATCGCAGCTTTTTAGCTAAAGATGAGGATCCTCTATTAAGGTGGCAACCTTGGAAAGTCATCCCTCTCCCACAAGATCCTTCTCTTTGTCCAGTGATGACCTTGCAAGCCTTTCTGTCTAGGACATCCTCTTCTTCTTCGGGTCCCCTCTTTAGGAGAGAAATAGGTGGCACTTATCGACTAAAGGTATAAGACAACAGATCCTCTATTTTATTAAACAAGCAAATCCTTAATCATTCCCTAAAGCCCACGATGTCAGGGCAGTAGCCACCTCCATTAACTATTTCCAACACATGAACTTTGATGACTTGAAAAAGTATACTGGATGGAAATCACCGACAGTTTTTAAGCGTCACTATTTAAAGTCCTTGGAATCCTTAAAATTTCCAGCAGTGGCAGCGGGGAACATAGTTTCCCCTGACATTGCTCAGTAGTTGTAGTTGAAGTTCCAGATCTCCTTTCTACCTGCCTCAATTAACATTTCATCTAACCTGCCGTTATGCTTTACTCTTCGCCTTTTAGCCTTAGCTGCTTATAATTATGGATTAGTGGCGTGTCCCTTATTTTTTTGCTAGGGACACCCATAATAATTTGTATCTTATGAAACTTCTTGAGTGTGGTTCCCTTATTTTAATGCTAGGGCTCCACACTCCTACCTTGTATATATTCTTTAAAGATTTGTATTGTTATGAATTACTAATTCTTAAATAATAAGTGATTATATACTTGTGTAATTTCATAACTCTTTGTCAGAGAATAAGTTGAAATATGTTTGGTGTTAAGTTTTTTGTACATATTTCTATTAAGTCCTATTTGGTTTTATTATTCTATGTATATACCTTATTCTCTAATTATATTATTGTAGATTACTTTTAGTTTTATTGAGACCCTTTCATTTCTTTCATCTTGTGCTATTTCTCTGGTACTATTTCACGCAGCGACACGAATTGAGCCCAGAAAAAGGATTTTGACGTAGGAAAAATCTATTTCTGGGCGATTGGTTCGTGTCGCCCAGTGAAATCCCACCCTGCCCTTGCCCTGTCGCCCAAGATTGCCTGCTAACTTCAGGATGGCCACCAGAGGCGCTGCAGTCGACATGGCGTGCGGTGTAGTTGCCGCCTCGACCTGTGGGTCGGCTCTCTCACTTGGGGATTTTGGTGTGGGAGAATTCTAAATGGCAAGAAGTTCGTGGTAGTGGTCTCACTCGCCCCAGTTACCATACCGACACCCTTCTTTTATTTGGGTGAGCGAGTCAGTTATACTGACATCTTTTTGTTTTGTTTTTCTCTGGTATTTGTTAGCTCATTTACCTTGGAAATAATGAACTAGAGGATTATTTCACTGGGCGACACAAACCAATCGCCAGAAATAGATTTTTCCTACGTCAAAATCCTTTTTTTCCCCATCCCCTGTGCCTTATTACCCCACCCTGTGCTTTGTCGTATTCTATTTTCAGAGTTTATTATTAATTTTGATATTGAAAGTGTACAGTCAACCCCCGTATTCATTGGACAAAGAGGATGGAGAGCAGGCGGGTGATCAGAGCGTTCTCTGCAAGGGGGGTCTCCAGTCATGCTGAGGGGGAGGATCCCCCCTCGGAGTGATAGGAGTCTCCCTTCATTAACCCAACTCTTGCTTCTTCAGTTGTGGTGGAGGAGCAACTGTCTGACCTGTTGGCAGCTTGGCACTTGTTAGGACTTGTGGGAAGTCCTGTTGGCTCTCCTCGCCAAGCCTATGGTGACTCGCGTAGTGGACAGCAACTACCAATACCTTGACTACTTCGGCCTTTGCCAAGGTCCTGAATATGGTTTTCTGTCACCACCTGATGGCTACCACTCCCTCAGTGGTGATGGATACAGGTGTACATCTTCCAGCCCCACTAGTCATGGCACCTCCACTTCCTGGCTTTGTCGTGTCTCCACCTATGGTTGCTGTGCCTGCTGCTCCTACAGGTGTTGTCTCCACTCCTGCTGCTACCTCCATAGGTTATTAACTGTTGCATCGATTTTTACAGCAGAATTATATGCAATTTTAAAGGCTTTAAAGGAAGTTTTAATTCAGAATGAAAATAATTTTATTATCTATTGTGACTGTTACGGACTCCGAGATCTCAGAGACAATGTTACGGTGTCGAAATATCCTGGAAAGGGTCGACACAATGTTACGGCCTCTGAGGGAGGTCCGCTTCAGGTTCGATATGAAATAAAAAAAAAAAATTATCAACACAAACAGTTGAAACTGGGGATATGAATATAGAAAGAAACACTAACACAACAAAGGTTTATTTACAAGCTTACTAACAAAGGTAAATGCAGAATGGTATCTCCTATTTACATAAAAAGATAGAATCTTACACTGCATGAACTGGGGGAACAGTGACACAATTCAAATACTTGCTACTCGATTTGGCGGTTTGATGCGCTGGCTTCATAAATGTAGATCGGCGATTGCGGACGTCCTCTTGACTCCGTATTGCAGAAACTAATCTTCTTGTAAGGCAGGAATTCCCCAACACCTGTAACAGGACCTTTTCTTCTCTGAAGTCTGCTCGACGTCGAGATAACGCGGCCGTCCACTCCTGAAGACGACTAGACCAATATCCAACCAACTCTCGAACAACTCTTATTTTGATTGATACTTCGTCGGTTCCTTTTTCTCGTATCTCACGGAAGATCTCTGCTGCTGCTGATCTCTCACTGATAATCTAATCTGTGGCTCTCTGTGACTAACTGGTGATCTCTCTTTTACGATCTCTCTCTCTCTTCTACGATCACTGCTCTCCAAAGTTCGTTCGTCGTATTTATACGGCACTCTGGGGGCGGAGCCTACGGCGAACGTCACCGACTCCAGGGATTTCTAGAACTTCTTAGATGAATCTAGACGAGGTATTGCATCAGAAATCGCGGCGTTTCTCACGTAACGATGAGATCCATAACACTCCTGCTGATTCTGGAACAACCACGAACATAGGCGCCTCCAACAGTGGCGCAAAAACCTCCTTGCTGCCGAACTTCTCGAAAATGCGTTCTCCTTTCCTTTAACTTTCTTTGCTATGAAGCAATTACCATCACAGTGACTCAAAAAGTGTTCTTCAGTTGCTGGAATCTTTAAACTTTTTAAACCCTCTGATTTTAGATATATTGGAATGGCTGCTTTTACTGGAAAGAAGAGAGAAAGGAGTAAAGTTCTGTTGGGTGCCTTCCCATGTTGGGGTGGTTGGGATTGAGAAAGCTGACCAACTTGCAAAGTCGGCAGTCGGCTCTAGAGAACCCACAAGATGCCTACTACCATATCGGCATTTATATCCTCTAGTAGGTCAGAGCATTAAAATATGTTAACTAATCAAAAAATGCGCAGTATCACGTCATCAGTGTCTCCTTGGTCATATCCCTATATGCCGAGGAGACAGGAAACGATGTGCAGATTGAGGATTGGACATACAAGACTCACCCATGGGTTCTTGATGTCTCGTGAAAATCCTCCATTTTGCGATGACTGTACTGTGCCCTTTACTGTAGAGACATTTGCTGGTTGAATGTCCCAGACTTGAGAATTTGAGACAGGTTCCTGTCTTGGGAACATGACAGAGAAGGTAATTTTATTCTAGTTACAATTCTTGGAAAGGATCGTAATATATCTTTATGTGGGAGGCGGGCCTCCTCAACAAAATTTAATTATACATAGATGGTCTATGTAAGAATTTACATAATTGAACAAATATATTTATATACATATATTTTTAGATACTTTTATATGAAATTTTACTTTAAATTTAGTTTTTTCTATTCAAATTTATTTTGGTGTCAATAACCTACATGTTGTGACGCCAGGTTTAATATACAATCAATCAATCTCTTCAGAGAATAAATGTGATTTCTGACCACAGAATGGTCTTTCTTGCAGAGTAAAGGGAGTCTATCTTAATTGTAAGAGAAGAGGTGAAAAAATGGAAATTTGAGTTGCTTTACTGATTGTGCAGTTTAGTCTGGCCGGACCAAAAGAAATTAAATATGTCATCAAAATATGATTGCTGTATACAGATGGGCTACAACGTTAAATATCTGAATAGAAAAAGAGAATTCACAACACTGAAATAAAATATTACACCTCTTTATTTCTGATACAAAAAAGTTTAAATGATATTGTCAACCCAAGCCAAACCTGACCCAGATGAGATTAGTGTGTTTACAGTATCAACAACAGAATTGAATATGAGTGCAAATAAAGAAATAATAAAAAATACAGGTTTGGTGGTATAACAGAGAAAACAGAAATACATTGCGAGTGAAAGAACATAAGGACTATTTCACAATAAAAAAAATAATGTGTTTTCTTTAATTTTAAAATAAATTAAACAGAGCAATGATGTAACACAAAACTCATAATTTGTACTCGTCAAGTAGAATTGCTATGAAAAAGCGCTAAATAACTTGGACAATTTTTTTGATATAAGCAAAATAAATGCTTAGCCTTGGGACTACTGCAACTCTTCAGATCACACAATGTTGTTACTGAAAAGCTCTATTAAATATGCAATGATCTCGAGCAGGAACATTTAAAAAAAATAGTACCTGTAAGATACCTCATCAGTAAATATAATTTTTACTTTGTTTTACTACTAACAATTTACAAATACAAAGTAATATTAGAATTATATGCAGCAAATAAGCACTGAAAATATATGCTTACACTATGGTTATTAATCAGTTAAGAATAGATAAAAATTATTCAATAGGGTAACTGGAGTAAAAAATAAAACGGCTTCTTTGCTAGGTTACGAATTGCTTTTTCAACAATGCACACCATTGGTCCTATGCGTCTTCCAATGAGTGACTCTGGATTATACTCCTAGAAAGAAATACTACTGTTAGTTGTACCACACCAAGGGAAATATTTTGAACACTTTTATTTAAAATTTTCTTGCAGCAAACAATACAGCTAAACATAAACATAAAATTTTGTGTGCTGAGAAAAGTCAAGTTTCAGTAAAATGTTTCATAAAAGCAATCGAATCTAAAACCTCTTAAATTTACACCCTAAGAATAACAGTACCCATACTTTTCTTCCTACTAGAAAGATTCCCCTGTCTCACTCAAGGAGAACTTTCATTGCTCCTAAGTATTAAGTTATATGTAGTACTATTCATAATCCTTAAGCCTTGAATGGAAAAATAAATTTCATCTAGTTCTCTGAATGCATATCATAGCATGGAGTACAATAACACTTTAAGACCAGAGTCTAACATTGGTGCTTTGTATTTGAGACTTTATAAAAGTCCATCCTGAAGTAAAAAAAAAAATACTAGCAATTCCCCAACAAAAGAACTTTTTCATCACAAAGTATATATATATTAATAATCACAGACTTAAAGAGGTTCATACTGCAAATCTTCATCAGGCATGAAACCCAACAAAAATGACAAATTTCTGGGCTCAGCTCGTGTCGGCCTATGAAAGGATCCTTAATATCATACTTTCTAGGTAAAATTAATCTAAAATTACCAGAGAAAAAACAAAATTAAGAAAATGTCAGTAAAACTGACTCGCTCACTCTTAAAAAGAAGTGTCGGTATGATGATAGGGGCGAGTGGGAACACTACCACGAGACATTCACCATTTAGAACTTCCAATCAGAATCCCCACAAGAGAGAGCTGATACCAACGGGCGATGCAGCCGCTACTACTACTACTAGAGGACGCCACGGACAGCAGCGCCCCTAGCGGACATCCTTAATAATTAGCGCTAGCGTCCAGACGCATTTTTCTCTGTGCTGTGCCTTTTACGGGATTTATTATCTTCTTCGATATGGAACGTTCTGCAATCGCAACGGCTAAGTTAAGTGCCTCATAAGTAATGTTTTACTATATTTTTGTCTTCCGAGAACCAGTATTTTCCTTCTAATAGGTCATATACGGTTTCCCGGTTGTCTCGTGGCGGCGCCATGCTGCCTCGTTAAGAATTCCCGGTCCTCCATACTGGGACTTCTTATACTTATGGGCTTACTTTTTACGTTCATCGTTTTTACATCGAGTTTTAGCTAGATTAGCCCCCTTACCATTTCTCTTAGTTTGGTATTTAGGGCTATTATTATTGTTCCAGCCCAGCATCCCGGCTCTTGCTCTTCATCGGCTTTCGCTGGCTCCGAGTAGGCTTCTGTTCCTCGGAACAGTTTGCCTCTCCTGGGCTTCTTTTTCTTCGACTAAAAGTGTCTTTTCCATCTTTACGATGTAATTTTATTCTATTTAGGGTGTTAGGCTAGCCTAGGTGCATGTTCCATGGTTTGGTACAGCCTGGTTCACGTGGCCTCCCACGGCTGTGTTGCTCGCGGCTTAGGCCACGCGGTCACGTGTTCCATCGCACCTTACCCTTCCCCTTCCCTCCCTAC
Source organism: Macrobrachium nipponense (assembly GCF_015104395.2). Taxonomy (NCBI): domain Eukaryota; kingdom Metazoa; phylum Arthropoda; class Malacostraca; order Decapoda; family Palaemonidae; genus Macrobrachium; species Macrobrachium nipponense. The sequence goes on from NC_061108.1 coordinate 76,018,755, forward strand.
CAGGTATAGGGAGGTGCTGGGGGACCCCTTGGTTGTCATGACAACCTCAGTTGCCTTCCTCCCTCCCTCTCTGAGGTGGCCAGGGGTTCCTCCCAGCGGGGGGTATAGGGCGACCACTCATAGGGTTCCGGGTCTCCGAGCGGGTAGTTGTTGAGACGGGGAGGAGTAGGCCACCCCCCCCTCTCTCTCTCCCGCCGTGTTACGCCGAGACCTTCCCCCCCCCCTTCCCCAGTTGCTCAGCCACCTTCCCTTTCTATAACGAACGGAGCCTTCCGTCGCAGCCGGGGCACCTTTGGTTATAGATTACTGGCTCCGCCAGCGGGCGGGGTGGTCACTACTAGTGGTCGGTTGCTTGCCTACTATATCCTTACATCTCTCCCCCGCTACCGGAAGGGAGCTTGCTTCTTACCCGGGCACTCTTCTAGTAGACGGGTGGAGAAAGGTTTGATATTATTGTTATTTTAAGGATATACCCTAATTTTACGATGATTTGTTTAATTTTATTATTTATATGCTTACCATCCCCGCCATTTTTCGTCGTGGTTTCCTTTTACCACCACTCCTGGTTGGATTCTATCTTTTGTCCCCGCCGTCAGCGGAGCATAGCCTAGGACAACCAACCAACCTTGTTACCACACGTATTATGGCGGGGCTCTGGTTTAATCTAACTTTCTCGCTCCGGCACCAGCGGAGCAACTGTTAGACTGTAAGTGTTCTCCTGATACTCATGTATTTTTCCACTTACAGGCTACCAACTGTCAGGTCCCGGCGTGCAACGCGACGTTGTACGACCCCTGCGGCCCCACGATGAGTGCAGGTCTCACGCTCCTTGTGCCACGTCATTCAACGATATGATCGTATGGCACCCGGAAGCCTGCGCCATCTGCTACGACCTAGTCAGTCAGCTGGTGGAGGGGGTAAGTCGATTATAGGCTTCTTTATCATTTACTAACAACTCCTTAGACATAAGTTTGTTAACCCCGTTCCGCCATTAGAAGCTCATCTCGCCCTTTCTTCCAGGCTACTGGTGTGAGGGAGGTCGCCCTTGCTACCCTGAAAGCGTGGGTGGGCGGCTTCGGGAAGAACGCCGCCAAAGGCCAGCCGTACATCCTTGACAAGAAGCTGGCCGTCCAGATCTTCCCGGCGGGCAAGTCAACAGGGTATGTTGACCCCTTGTCCGCAGCCCCTCTCATAGCCTCCATCCAGCAAGATCTCCAGCAATCTTTCGGGGTCGTAGCTTCACAGGAGTCGGTCCCGGACGTCGCTGCCCTGGACCTAAACATCGAGCCGATGGCGGTTGGAGTAGAGGATTTGTTGGTTGAGGTAGGTGTGTCGGGCGCCCAAGGTCTTTCCTTGGGTGTTCCTGGATCTTCTCCTGTCCCTTCTTCAAGCGCTTCTTTCCAAGGCTTTGTGGGATCTGAGATCCCTACCCGCTCTCCCGCTCTCTCTGTACCCCCTAAGGTGAAGGGACAGAGAGAACCGAAGACTCTATCTAAGACGACTTCTAAGAAGTCGTCTTCGTCTTCTTCGGCTAGGAAGTCTTCGACTTCCTACGCTGACGCGGTGAAGGCCAAGCCGAGCTCTTCTTACTCGAAGAGCTCTAGAAGCAAGGCTTCTAAGGAGAAGGCTCGCGCTCCCGCCGAGCCAATGCCTTCTCCTGCCTCCACCGCATCCACTCCGGCAACGCCGGTGGGAGGAGCGGGACCCAGCACCTTTGATCCCACTGATTTCTCAGCAGTGGTGATGCAACAGGTGGGTGAGATGGTTGGTTCGCAAGTCTCCGCCCTGGGGACGAAATTTGAGCAGATGTTCGCACAACTTGAGCAGATGTTCGCCCTGGGGACGAAATTTGAGCAGATGTTCGCACAATCCATCCAGGATCTCTCTAACAGGGTTAGAGAGAATGAGGACCGAGTGGCTGGGCTCTCTCAGGTCCCTCTTCCAGTCTCCCCAGTGCCAAGTGCTGGTATTTTCCAGCTCCCGCCATACGACTCTCTGCCAGCTTTCTCTATGGAGAACCCTTGGAGAGTAGCCGCCTACGCTCCATTTAAGGATGGGATGATCTCTATCCCGGAGTGTGGAACTCGAAGGATTGAGGACTTCGAGTTTTATCCTCCGGGTCTGGCGCAGCCTTTCATCGGCTATGCTAGGCTGACTGTAGCGGCTCTTACTAGGGAAGACAAGATCTCTAGGGAGGATGTTCTCTACAGTAGGGATCATGCCCAACGGGAATGGGTTCACTGCCTTGAGGATTGGGAGTGCACAAACACTAAGCTCCAAGCCTATAAGAGTCCTTTCACTATTTTTGCGACGGAAGAAGAGGCTTCTCTTCCGTTCGCCACGAAAATAGTAGAGAGGACTCTTCAGGCAGTCCTCAAGGATGAGCCCATGCCACAGCTAAGGGAGGCGGAGTCTACTTCTCCGCTCTTCCCAGCTTTTGGAGAATTGTGGGAGAACTTGCCAGCCACGTTCATGCTTGGCAAGCTCAAACCGGACTGCGCCATGGACCAGTTCGGCGAGAAGCTTCCAAGGCTGCCTGATTCCTTGATTCAGGCGGAGTTCGACGCGCGAACTAGGTTTGGCAGGTCCCTCAATTCTCTGATAATAACGGAAATGGCTGCTCTCTCATATGCTACAGAACCGCTGTTTAAGATCTTGGCCAAATCCCAGCTTCAGACGGTTCAGACAGATGCTTTCGACTTCTTCCAAGCTAGGAGGAATTGCCGAAAGCACGTTCTGCAGGAGTGCACTATTAGGCACGAGCCTAATAGACTCCTGGCTTCTAGCATGTGGGGAGCGGATCTCTTCCCAGAATCCGCTGTAAATGAAGTGCACCACGAGGCTGCTAGGCTCAACCAGAGCCTTAGAGCTAGGTGGGGTATTTCATCTAAGAGGAAGCAAGAATCCGCCCCCACTGCTGGTAAGAAACCAAAGAAGTCTGGTAAAAGGTTCCAGCCTTACCAGAAACACCAGCAACAGCAGCAATTTGTTCAGGCCGTCCCGGTTACCCAACAGGGACAACCTGGTAGTTCGAAACAGAACCAGCCCATCCTCCTGCTGTCTCCTCAATCACAACCGTCGACCTCCTACGCACTCTCGCCGGCCTTCAACCCTACGTATGAAGGTCAGGGCTACACTCCCTTTAACAAGCAACCGAGAGGTAGGGCGAGAGGCTACTTTCGCCAGCGTGGCGCAGGACGGGCGACAAGGAGCAGGCAGTTCAGAGGAGGGCGTGGTGGTCAACCCGCCCATCAACAATGAGGCTCCCCAGGTAGGAGGGAGGCTGTTCCTCTTCCGTCACAGGTGGGGGTTCAGCAATTGGGCACAGAGCATAGTGTCCAAAGGGTTGGGTTGGAGTTGGATCAAAGATCCTCCTCCAATCAAATCATTCCACCAAATACCATCAGAGGAATTGACAGATTACGCGGAGGAACTCCTTCAGAAAGGAGCTATTGCGAGAGTCAAGCATCTAAAATTTCAAGGTCGCTTATTCAGCGTGCCAAAGAAAGGCTCAACAAAAAGAAGGGTAATCTTAGACTTGTCAAAGCTAAACTCTTTCATTCGTTGCGACAAGTTCAAGATGCTTACCCTCTCGCAAGTAAGGACCTTACTTCCGCGTGGAGCCGTCACATGCTCCATCGATCTTACAGATGCATACTATCATATCCCTATAGCCAGACACTTCCGCCCATTCCTAGGATTCAGGCTAGGAAATCAAACATTCTCATTCAAAGTGATGCCCTTCGGTCTGAATGTAGCCCCCAGGGTATTCACGAAAATAGCAGAAGTGGTTGTACAGCAATTGAGAACTCAGGGAATCATGGTAGCAGCTTACCTCGACGATTGGTTGATCTGGGCACCAACCGTCGAGGAATGTCTCAATGCCACCAAAAAGGTAGTTCACTTTCTGGAACATCTGGGGTTCCAGATAAACAAAACGAAATCCAGACTTACCCCGGAGTCTCGTTTTCAGTGGCTGGGAATCCAATGGGATTTGTCTTCCCACAATCTGTCAATTCCAGTGGCCAAACGGAAGGAAATAGCAAAATCTGTCAGGCAATTTCTCAAATGCAAACAAACATCAAGGAGAAACCAGGAAAGAATCCTAGGGTCCCTTCAGTTTGCTTCGGTAACAGATATCCTCCTGAAAGCAAGGCTAAAGGATATAAATCGAGTTTGGCGATCGAGAGCAAACACCAAATCTCGAGACAAGTTGTCAGTAATTCCACAGATCCTTCGCAATCAACTCCGTCCATGGTCAAAAGTAAAGAACTTATCCAAGCAGGTACCCCTTCAATATCCCCTTCCAGTGTTAACCATTCACACGGATGCCTCCCTGTCCGGGTGGGGGGGATATTCTCAGTTCAAACAGGTTCAGGGGACTTGGTCAGTTCAATTTCGCCAGCTCCACATAAACGTTCTGGAAGCAATGGCAGTATTTCTTACCTTGAAGAGACTACTTCCCCCGAAAAAGTCTCATCTAAGGCTAGTTTTGGACAGTGCAGTGGTAGTTCATTGCATCAACAGAGGAGGGTCCAAATCCAAGCATGTGAACCATGTCATGATAGCCATTTTTTCCCTAGCAAACAAACACAAATGGCATCTGTCCGCCACTCACCTGGCGGGGGTAAGAAATGTGATAGCAGACGCTTTGTCCCGGTCAGTGCCTCTGGAATCAGAATGGTCCCTAGACGACGGGTCATTCCAGTGGATATGCCAGAGAGTCCCAGGTCTCCAAGTAGATCTCTTCGCCTCACAAGCGAACCACAAGCTCCCTTGCTATGTGGCCCCCAACCTGGACCCTCTGGCTTATGCCACGGACGCCCTGTTGTTAGATTGGGATCAGTGGAGAAAAATTTATGTTTTTCCTCCAGTGAATCTTCTCTTGAAAGTCTTAAGCAAGCTGAGGACTTTCAAAGGAATAGTAGCTCTGATTGCACCGGACTGGCCCAAGAGCAACTGGTATCCTCTTCTTCTGGAATTGGGTCTCCGACCTCAACGGATTCCCAATCCCAAGCTGTCACAATCAGTACAAATGAGGACTGTGTTCGCTTCCTCAGGAATTCTTCAGACCCTAACTTTATGGACTTCATGAAGTTTGCGGCTAATAAAGATGCTAATATTGATCCACAAAATATTCTCTTCCTAGAATCAGATAAGAGAGAGTCAACCATTAGACAATATGACTCAGCTGTTAAAAAATTAGCATCTTTCCTGAAAGAATCAAACACTACAACCATGACAGTTAATCTAGCTATATCCTTTTTCAGGTCCTTGTTTGAAAAAGGTTTAGCAGCTAGCACTATTACTACTCATAAATCGGCTCTGAAGAAGATCTTTCAGTTAGGTTTTCAGATAGATCTGACTGAATCTTATTTCACGTCTATTCCTAAAGCCTGTGCTAGACTTAGACCTTCTCAAAGGCCTACTGCAGTTTCATGGTTCTTAAATGATGTCCTCAAACTAGCTTCAGATACTGACAACTCGTCTTGTACATTCATAATGCTTCTTAGGAAGACATTATTCTTATTAAGCCTAGCTTCAGGAGCTAGAATTTCAGAACTGTCGGCTCTATCCAGAGATGCGGGTCATGTGGAATTCCTCCCCTCAGGAGAAGTTCTGCTTGCTCCGGATCGTAGCTTTTTAGCGAAAAATGAGGATCCTCTTGCAAGGTGGGCCCCTTGGAAAGTCATCCCACTTCCCCAAGATCCTTCTCTCTGCCCAGTATCAACTTTAAGAGCCTTTCTATCTCGTACATCCTCAAGATCCTCAGGTCCTCTCTTCATGAGAGAAAAAGGTGGTACTTTGTCAGTAAAAGGTATTAGACAACAAATCCTTTACTTCATTAAACAAGCCAATCCTGATTCATTCCCAAAAGCACATGACATCAGGGGAGTAGCCACCTCAATTAATTACTTTCAACATATGAACTTTGAGGATCTTAAAAAGTATACTGGATGGAAATCCCCGACAGTCTTTAAACGTCATTATCTAAAGTCCTTGGAATCTTTAAAATTTTCAGCAGTAGCAGCGGGAAACATTGTTTCTCCTGATACTGTATAGTAGTCGTAGTATAGATCCAGGTCTCCTTTCTACCTACCTCATCCAACATGCCTCACCCTATCGCCATGCTACTCGGATATCCTAGCCTTAGCCGCTGAATCATACTAGTGGATTGTCCCTTATTTTTTGCTAGGGACATCCACACTTGTACTGATAATGTACTTCAGTGTACCTACCCTTATTTTTATGCTAGGGTAGGACACAATGTGTTTGTATATTTTGTAAATAATTTTCTAAGTAAATCTATTTGTTAATATTACACTGCATTATTATATTTTACTATGTTTATTGTAATTTTAAGTACTTTACATTACTAACGTTCTTTTATGTTACTATTTAGAATAAGTTAGTTTAAGTACTTAGTTTGTATGCTGTAATTGATTTACTTATATTATATCCCTCGTTTTACAACTGCTTTTCATTTGTCCTTTTTTCCCATCTTGTCTGTTTCTCTGGTACTCTTTCATAGGCCGACACGAGCTGAGCCAGAAAAGGGATTTTGAGAATGACGAAGGAAAAATCTATTTCTGGGTGATTGGCTCCTGTCGCCCTATGAAACCCACCCTGTATTGTTTACCCCCCCCCCATGCAGGACAAGATGTTTTTAGATTAAGGATGTCCGCTAGGGGCGCTGCTGTCCGTGGCGTCCTCTAGTAGTAGTAGTAGCGGCTGCATCGCCCGTTGGTATCAGCTCTCTCTTGTGGGGATTATCGATTGGAAGTCTAACATTGGTGCTTTGTATTTGAGACTTTATAAAAGTCCATCCTGAAGTAAAAAAAAAAATACAAGCAATTCCCCAACAAAAGAACTTTTTCATCACAAAGTATATATATATTAATAATCACAGACTTAAAGAGGTTCATACTGCAAATCTTCATCAGGCATGAAACCCAACAAAAATGACAAATTTTTAATCAATTTGTATTTTCCATAGCTAACATACCTGAGGCGTTAACAATGGGATAATCTTCTAATGCCAGCTGGAAACTTGTGTATATACAAGGTGGAAGCTGGTCACTGACCGGGTTTGGAACCTTGTGATGTATGTCTTTCTTTCAACTCAGGATATAAGAAGGGTGGCTAGAGGTAGCTAGTTAATGTTAAGTCCTCAGGTTTGTTAGCTATGAAAAATACAAATTGATTAAAAATTTGTCATTTGTTCATACACAGAACAAACCTTTGGTCTTAATAATAGGATAGACTTATACTGTACCCTATACTAGGATAGACTTATACTGTACCCTGAACCGGCTGAGAGTTCAGCCCAACCGTCCTAGAAGATCAAGTTCTAAAGAAGGGGGTCTGAGCCCATGAGAGAATAGATAAGGGAGTATCTAAAAACTCAGCCTGCTGGGAATAAACACAATGAGACATGTCCAGATTCATTGCATTCCTTGATAAAGAGAACTGTCTGTTTAAGCTACAAACCATGTACGCCATAGAGGTTTGTTACCACTCCTCCTACCCCTTACAAGAGAGAGGAGTAAGTCCTACTGAGAAGCAGATTTGTATATTTATAGGAACAAACCAAATAACTGTAACCATTATGGCTGCCACACTCACTTGCATCAGACTAGTTCCTGCATATGACGTGTCTATTCTTCAACCAACCCATATGAGGAAATAAGAGCAAGAAGAAGACCAGCCAACTCACTCAATCTCTTTTCCACACAATCATCTTACGTAAGGTACAAACTGTCCTGCCAGGGGCACTGGATGAGCTACACAACTTGTTGGGCAGCCACCACCAGACCCAAGGATAAAGTGTCCAAGGACCTGTGGGCAATTTAAAATGTACCGTCGTATCAAATGTTAGCAGCAGAACCCTATAAATGGTTAGCGCTGCAGTTTTTTGTTTTTCTTTTTCAACAAGCTCCACTTAACCAAAAACAAAAGAATGTCGCAATGCGCAATCGATGACGTGAAAGATTCATCTGATGTCATGTGTTCTAGCCTGCACAGAATCTGTGACAGAATTATAAGGTGAGGAGTATTCCTGTTTAATCACCTCACACAGCCAGAATGAAATGACGTTCTTGGACACTTCCCTTCTGGACCGGCCCATGCTAACAAAAAGTTTACGACATCTAGGCCTAAGGTGACGAGTCTCTTTTATATAGCAATAACTCCTGCAGGTTACTGTCCACAAACTCATTCAATGAGGGAATTGAAAACAAGGCAAATCTGCCATCAAAAAAAAAAAAAAAAAAAAAAAAAAAAAAAAAAAAAAAAAAGAGGCAAATCTTCCATCATGCACCGAGGGATTTTGAGTCTTGGCTATGAATTCTGGGACAATTCAAAGGCCCCAGACCCCCAACCCCTAGGGTGCTTAACATCATAACTCAGGCCATGAAACTCTCCAACTCTCTTCAAGGAAGCCAAGGCCAACAGGAAAACTTTCTTTAGAGTCAAATTGTTGTCTGACGATTGATGTAGTGGCTCGAATTGAGCTTGAGTGAGACTACTCATGACCAGAGTAAGATCCCACATGGGAGGTTTCCATTCATTAAAATTCATATTTTTAATTTATTTATTAGTCACGTCTAATTTTATGAATCATTTCTTTCACTAATTCATTCATTCATTTACCATAATTCAACTTATTTAACCTTCATTACGGCGCTGAATGGCCTTCTTGGCCCCAGTGCCTGGGCTTTAGCCCTAAATATCATACATCCATCCATCCACATGGGAGGTTTGAGTTCCTTTGGAACAACATCGAGATTCCCCAGGATGAAGAGATGTCTACACCCTTCAGGCACAGGACCAACCCCAAGGCAGCCCTGTAGCCTCTGACAGCCGAGACAGAAAGACGTTTCTCGTTTCTGAGAAAGATTAGAAACTGCTATCCACTAAACAGAAGTTCCAAGTGGAGAGAAACCCCATCGATGACACCAATCACAATAGGTGGCCCACTTACCCTGGTAAACCACTGACAAAGACCTGAGATAACTTGACAGTCTCCAGCCAGCTGTGAAGCAATAGGGACCCTACCAAGTGGAACCTTTACACATAAAGCTGGCAAAGAAGGCTGTGCCATGGGGGAGTCTTCCCCAAAAGTGAAAAAGCCTGTCAGCCACGTCCTGATGCAGAGACCACTCCATACATAGGGCTTGACTCCGACAACTTAGCTGTTTGGTCACTACATTCCTCCTGCCAGGAATGTCCTTGGACATGAACTCCATCGAGTTGTCAGTTGACCACTGGTGCATCTCAACTGTTAACGAGTGGAGCTGGCAGCAGAAAGCAGTCATCTTCTCCAACGAACAATTCAGGGACCATGAATAGAAAACCTCTAGCTTCTGTCGAAGAGAAGAGATCTAACATAGGTCTTTCCGAGTAGACAGAAGAGATAATAGGATAACTTAAGGGTATATCCTATGACAAAACCCCCTAGATGCTGACCCCTTGACGTGGGTAGGGGGCTTAGGGACCAGCAGCTGGGCTCTGATGCCTGGTGGGATTGCTCTCTCACTGGTCCTTGGGGCCCAGTTGCTGATCCAACTAAATTAGTCAGAACTTTTCCTTCTTTCTGCAATCTTTTCATTCTTACTACATCCTTCTCCTTCATGTAATAATTCTTACTAGCATTTCATTTTAATTTTGGAATTTTCCACTTTTGTTAAATTTTACTGCTTAGGTGATTCTGAGAAGGGATCGTGTTTTGGAAGGGGTCTGCATTCGAAGCCAATTGTGGGAGTTGTGGTGGTTGGGTCGCCACCTGATATGGTTTGGACCCAAGAGGTAGTGATGGGACCCTCCCATTGCTACCTTGAGGGCGGAACCATCTCCAAACATCAGCCCATCAGAATCCAGGGGGGGTTGGTGTTTGGTGTTTAGGCTTATACCTGGGCCACTGCAAGCGTATTGGTGCTATCCCGTAAGGGGTGGACCATTGGGAGTCGACTCTCACTTGCGCCATTGGTGGAGAATTTGAATACCTGACTGACCCACGATACCTTCTTGATATAACCAAGCAGTCTACAAGTATATTGAAACTATGGATATCGACCAATGTTTGCCCTCCCCTGGATCAGACGACTTAACGGCACTGGCGACAACTTCAGGCATGGACACGGATATGAGCTTGGCTATCACACGGAACCATGCACCGCGACACCAGGGTGCTATTAAAACTGGTGGATTTGATGTGAATAATAGATAACTTTATTGCACTAATGTAAGCCTTTTGTTGGACTACGAGTGCTTGCAGAGTGTTGCAAAACAGTTTGGTAAGGTGGAGAGGATTAAAATGCTTCTAGAAAAAGACAAGCAGTCTTTTTCTGCATACATTAGATTTTCCTCTCCCCAAGAAGCTAGTGAGGCACAACTGCAATTAAATGGCCACATTCTAAATAACTCTGTTCTAAGCACCAAGGTGTTTTCAGTGAGGAATTTGAACGATGAGCCATTTGATTTTGTTCCTAAGGACGAAGAATGTGGACCAGCAACATATACCAGGACGCTTCCTCCCCCATATGGCATGTTGCCAGTTATAGGGAGGGAAAGGAAAATTTCATAAAAGCTGCTGAATGTATTGAGAACAAAGTGGGTTCTATTCCTATTGGTAATCTGAAACGATATGGAAAGAACTTGCTCATAAAAGCAGGCAATGAGACGCAAGCTGTTTTATTATCAAAGTTCAAACCCCCTAAAAGTGGAAATATTGAGGCTATCACATCACACAGATTCTTTAACACGCTGTAAGGGGTAGTTTAGTCCCGAGACTTGCATGTTTTTAATGAGGAGGAGATTCTCCTTGGGTGCCCTCCTAGTGTATCTCATGTTAAAAAATTGGGAGGGGATACAGCTATGCTTTTAATGTTCTCCTCCAATTACTTGCCTGATACCATCAATGTTGGCCATGAGAGGATGCAAGTCAAAAAATATAAAAGAAACCCTAAACAATGTCGCAAATGCTTTGAATATGGCCACATTCAAGACTCATGTGGAAATAATAAGAGATGTTCTGTGTGCTCTGCTGAGCATGACAATTTGGATAAGTGTGAAGCAGCCCGTTATTGTTTCCAGTGCAAGGGTGATCACTCTCCAAACAGTAGGACTTGCCTCAGGTACAGGTTTGAGCAAGACGTGTTGGCAGTGGCTGATAATGAACATCTCAGCATCAGTGCAGCAAAGCGTGTGGTAATGGGGGCTAACAAGAGTGCCAACTCTACCTATGCTTCTGTAATAAAGTTGATGAAGAGTTCTAGCAATAAGAGGCCACCTGTAATTGAATCTAACAGTAAGCATCGGAAACCTGTTTCTCCTTGCAATGGAAATAATCAGAAACTTGAGTCAGCATGCTTTATGAAGCCCAATACTAAAAATTGTTCTTCCAAAAGCATGGACAATTTATCTTCTCAAGCTGATACAAATGTAACAGTTGCACATTCAGCCCCTAAGCAAAGTTTGGAAATGGGCACAAATAATAATTTCACCAAGAAGCAACCAAAGGAGTGGTCCAAACTAGAGAGATCTAGCTTGGATCCATCAATTATCACAATCACTAAGAAACCTTATAAGACCACAGCTGCATCCACCAGGAAGCATATAAGAAACGCGTCCCCGAATAATGAAAGTTTTATCATAAAAACTTCAAATGGGTACAGTGTTCTGGAAGAGATCTCTCCGCCAAGGAAGATAGCTCTGAAAGCAGATCCAGTTCAAAGACGTGAGTTCTCATCAGTCTTGCCACCCCAAGACTAATAGCAGTAGTGATGCACATAATCACAGTAAAAATCCTGAGCATTGGCCTCGAATTCAGAAAGCTGTTTGTCAGCCAAGAACCCTAATCTCTGATAAAGATGAAAATGGATCAAGAAAATAATCTCTTATTAAGATGAAAATGGAGCAAGAAAAACAATCTCTTATTAAGGAGAATTTTCCTCTCCACCCTAGGATCAGTACTTCCCCTCCAAAGAGTGGGAAGTAGTACATTACCAAGTTAACATTCAAGTTCGATGTCCTTCAGTGGAACTGTAAGGGTCTCAGAGCCCGGACAGAAGACTTTAAAGTTTTAATGCATGAATTCAATCCAGGGATTGTATGCCTGCAGGAGACTATGTTAGGTAACTCTCCTTATAATCCTGGAGTTGATTATGCTATTTTTAACTCTTTTCCCCCAATTGGTGATTGTGCCCATGGAGGTGCTGCAATTATTGTTAATAAATCTCTGCAGCACTCCACAATACAATTAAATACAACTCTACAAGCTGTTGCTGTCTCAGTCATGTTAGACAAAAGGATAACGGTTTGTTCATTATACCTCCCACCAGACCTTTCTTTTAACATTGGAGATATTCAGTCCTTGATTAACCAACTTCCCACTCCTTTTCTCTTATTAGGAGATTTTAATGCCCACAACCTCCTTTGGGGAAGTCGGTGTTTAGACAGCAAAGGGAAAATAATCGAGGACCTTATTGACACGAATGATGTCGCCCTATATAATAATGGGTCAATGACCTTCCACAGCATTCATAATAATCATCTCTCTGCACTGGACCTTAGTATTTCCTCAACAAACATCCACCTTGACTTTAACTGGTCTGTTAATGAAGATTTGAATGGAAGTGATCATTACCCGATCCATCTGAAATATGTTGTAAATGCTCCATCTGAAACATTACCTAAGTGGAAGGTAGAGGATGCTGACTGGGACAAGTTCAGTAAAGGAGTCAATCTAGATAGGGAGTTTGAGTCATTTCATTCTCACCTGGATGCCTATGACTACTTCATTGAATCCACTCTGAAGAGTGCTGAGGGCTCGATTCCCAAGACAAAAGGTAAACCTCGTAGACCTGCAGTTCCCTGGTGGAATAAGACATGTGGTATTCTGAGGAAAGTCACTAGGAAGTGCTACTGATGATACAAAACTAGTGGCTCCCCTCAGTCTAAATTAATCTATAATCGTGCATTAGCCAAGCAGCGGCGCTTTTACAAGAAAGCCAAAAGAGAAAGTTGGCTTTACTATATCAATGGAATCAATTCCAAAACTCCATTGAGAGTGGTGTGGCGCAAAATCAGGAAACTAAGTGGAAAATTTGTTGAGTCACCATTACCCTCATTAAAGGTCAATAACACTCTGATCACAGAGCCCACTGAAGTTGCCAATGAGCTGGGAAAACACTTTTCTCAAGTTTCCAGCCCTGACAATTATTCTCTAGAATTTCAAAGAATTCGGAATGCCGAAATGACTCTGAAATTTGAATCTGGAAAATCTGAACCATACAATCACAAATTTTCCTTAAGAGAATTTCGGGAGGCCCTCTCTTCAACTGAATCAACAGCTCCAGGGGGTGATTCAGTTTTATATGAAATGCTTAAACACCTCCCAGATGATGCCAAAAAGTATCTACTCAAGATTATAAACCAAATATGGGAAACTGGAATTTTACCCAAGGACTGGAAAATATCCATAATTGTTCCCATAAAAAAGCCTAATAAAGATGCTTCCCAAGCCACCAGCTATAGACCAATAGCTCTTACCAGCTGTGTGTGTAAGCTGATGGAAAAAATGATAAACACCAGATTAGTTTGGCACCTGGAAACAAAAGGACTAATATCTCCATTTCAATTTGGTTTCAGGAAAAATCGTTCCACCTTTATCCGTTGCTGAGGCTGACCAATCAAATCCAGCAAGGATTTGCCAAACGATGTCAGACTATCGGCATATTTTTCCACCTTGAGAAAGCATATGACACTACTTGGAGAATTGGCATCATAAAACAATTGCACAAGATGGGCTTATGTGGAAGAATGATTAAATTTGTATATTCCTTTTTAACAGAGATTTTTTTTAAGGTTAGAGTGGGCAACACTCTCTCCCAATCTTTTGTGCAGGAGGAGGGTGTTCCACAAGGAAGCGTTTCAAGTGTAACACTTTTTTCAGTGGCAATAAACAGTATAGTCCAACAAATATCATCACCTGTTAAATGCTCACTTTTTGTTGATGACCTTGCAATATACTGCACACGATATGATGCCTTGTCAGTATGTAAACATCTGCAAAGGTCTGTTAATGCCATTACAAAGTGGGCTGATGAGAATGGTTTTAAATTCTCCTCCTCTAAAACAGTTTCTGTAAGATTTACTAGGTGCCAGCGTGTGGAAGAGGTTCCCACACTCAGTTTAAAAGGATCTATCATTCCTTATGAAAATGAAGTGAAATTTTTGGGAATGACCATTGACCAGAAATTGACATGGGCCAGCCACATAAATGCCTTAAAGATTAAGGTTAAACAATCTCTGAATATTTTAAAGGTTGTTTCTGGATTTAGTTGGGGAGCTGATAAAAAATCCCTGCTGAGACTATATGACTCGTTGTGTAGATCCAAGCTAGACTATGGCTGTCAGATTTATTCCTCAGCTTGTCAAACCAGGCTGAAGGAACTAGACGTTGTACACAATATGGGGCTGAGAATATGCTCAGGGGCTTTTAGAACTTCGCCTGTTGAAAGCATATATGTTGATACTAACCAGCTTCCCCTTGATCTGAGAAGGCAAGAACTAGGATTAAGGTACATGGCTAGAATTAAAAGTGCTCCCAAAAATCCCTCCTTCCAGGTGCTGAGGGAAGCAGACTCACGGGTCTTTTCTGGTATAAGATCCTCTAGACCATTCCAAGTTAGATTAAATGAAGATGTTAGGGGTAATCATCTTAAATCCCAGAAAGTCATGGAAGTAAAACATCCTGTGTATCCTCCATGGCTTATTCCAGAAGCATCCGTGTGCAAAAAAGCATTTAACAAAAAAGAGATTAGGGGAAAATTCCTGGAGCACGAAACTGTCCATACTAATGTGACAAAAATATATACGGATGGATCAAAGTCAAGTAGTGGTGTTGGCTGTGCAGTTATCGTTGGTGAGACAGCATATACAGCTAAACTACCTGACTTTGCATCCACATTCACAGCAGAATTAACAGCCATAGTCTCTGCCCTGGATATAGTTGTTGAAAGTAGCGACACTAATTTTGTCATTTACTCTGATTCCAAAAGCACTTTAGAAGATTAAAAAATTCAATAGCTTCCATCCATTAGTTCAAAAAGTTCAGGAATCGCTCCTCCATTTGTATTATTTGGGTAAATCTGTCTCTTTCTGTTGCGTCACTTCACATGTGGGGATTTACGGAAACGAGATGGCAGATAGGGAAGCAAAAGCTGCTAGTGTCTCATCAGAAACA
The DNA here is from genome assembly GCF_015104395.2 of Macrobrachium nipponense. Taxonomy (NCBI): domain Eukaryota; kingdom Metazoa; phylum Arthropoda; class Malacostraca; order Decapoda; family Palaemonidae; genus Macrobrachium; species Macrobrachium nipponense. Next base: position 76,034,002 of record NC_061108.1, read on the forward strand.
GCCTTTTAGGTCTTATATTTTAAGCAAATGGCAAGAAAGATGGACTTCTCATCTTGCCAATAATAGAAAGTACAGAAATATTAGAAATAATATATTGCCGTGGCCTTCGTCTTTCCAGTCTGATAGGCGAACAGAAATAGTTTTAAGCAGACTGAGGATTGGGCACACTTATTTGACCCATCAGTTTATTTTAGAAGGGGGCAGCCTCCCAGAGTGTGCTTGCGGTGGCGAGATGCTCACAGTGGAGCACATTCTGGTTGCTTGCCCCAGATATTTTAACCAGAGAGAGAGATATCTTAGGGGTAAATCCCTTTGTGATATTTTGGGAGATGAAGCAGATATTTCTGCTCTCATCTCCTTTTTAAAGTCTATAAATAATTTTAATAACATTTAATTATTTTTTATCTATCACAACCATAGATATATATATTTATTTATTAAGCATTTTCTTCATTCATTTCTTCATTAATTCATTCATTTCTCATATGGTAATTTATATATGAACTATTTTCTTCATACACTTATTAACTCATTCATAATGTAATTTATTTAATCTCCATTACGGCGCTGAATGGCTTCTTTGGCCCTAGTGCCTGGGCTTTTGCCCTAAACTCATACATCCATCCATCCTATGACAAAATGTTCAGCACAGATACATTCTAAATATCCTACTGTCAACTTGTGCATTGTCAAAGTAATTGCACTGTAGACAGGGGAAAAGTACTTGAGCTGCCCAAGAAATGTGTATCTCCAACAGAGGAGGCATCCTATGAGGTGATCCCTTATGGTGACATAAGATCAGTATGCTACTCATTGGAGGAGACATCTTATGATGATAGTACACCCCCCTTGACTAAGGAACCACCATGGCCATGTTCCTGAGCACCATATCACAGAGCTTCAGAAATAAAAACATCAGGATATGAGTTACATTACTGATCTGGTTACTTGGATAAAATGGTAGGTTAAACTATGAATCAAACCCAACCCAATCCCAAACTCTTGAAGAATGGGAAAATCTTGCAGAATCAAGAAGCAGAAGAATATGCTCTGGGAATTTGAAGAGTATGCCCAAAAAACATAAGCTCAAACCGGCTAGGCTAAGAACTCCAACACTAAGGCTAGGATAAGATGGAGAGAAATGTTTGAACAATCTAGGTTAGGTCTAAGACCCAACCACTTAGGCTAGGCTAAGTCGGTACGGGAAGGTTCAAACTCAACCACTTAGGCTAGGAAGATGTTTAAGGTAGTTTTGAACTTCTGGGCTAGGGTAAGAACTCAACTAACTCACTAGGCTAAGGACTCAACCACTTAGGCTTGCTAGGAGGTTCGACTAGCTAGGGTAGGTCAGGTTAAGAACTCAACCACATGGGCTAGGATAAGGTGGTTAAGGTAGTTTCAAACTCGTTAGGCTATGCTAAGATGGCTAAGCCAGGATCAACTGGCTAGGCTAAGATGGTTAAGGCAGGATCAACTAGCTACGCTGAGAACTCAACCTCTAGGCTAGGCTAAGATGGTTAAGGTCGGTTCAACTAGAACTGCAGTGTTGTAATAGTTCTATCTTACTCTATCATCTTTCCTGTTATAAAAACTTAAGAAGATTTAATGCCTCGACTGAGACAGATTTAGAAGAAGAGACTATCAGCAAGGCGCCAACTAAATATGACGCTTTCCATGAGACCACTAACTATGATATCCTTAACTTTTGTTACTGTCCAGACTCCAGACCATTAAGCATGCATACTTGTAAAGCAATTTTATTATCCTACCATAACAATAGGACTTAATGTGACTGTATAAAACCAACAAAGGAAATTATCTAAATACTTACTACTAAACCCTCATGCCGGCTTCTGCAGTCATCATAGGTATCTAGGTAGCTACACATGTATTGTAAGTATCCTACTATAGTATTAGTATGTCAACCTTAAATATAACTATTCTCTGACATTGTCTGTGGTAGTATATTGCATTCAATTGGTGATGAGGATTGGGATCAGATCAGGTTAATACTATGATTTTGTGCTGTCAGAGATTAGGTAGGTAGGTAGGCTAAGTGCTAGAATTGTTAGGCTAAGCTCTTCCTCCTAGGCTAGATAAGCTAGATGCTAATTGCTAATTTTGTACTATTTACTATGGTAAGTTTGTCCTATTTGTAGTGATCCTGTGTTATAGGCTAGGCTAATGTTTATTTGTTGGGCTGTAGGCTAAGATAGGTGAGGCTATGTCTTGCAAACTAGGTAGGCTAGTGTTTATGGCCATAGGCTACGTACTGATTGCTGTTGTCTTTGAGGCTTGGTTAGCTCTGTACTACTATATTTTTTAAGACGGCAGGTATTGATGGTACTATGAATCCGTACAATGAAGGGGGAGGAGGATTTTGACTCCTATTGTAGTAGGATTAATATGTATTTCTTAGCTACTATGAGATTCAGGGCCTCTGTAACACGGTTTTTTCGCAAAAACTTTTTATCTATGCATTTCATAAATATAACGCTTATTCAGAATACACATTATATCTACACATAAATTTTGACTGTATTCTGCATTATGTAGGTTGAATAAATTTGGTACTTAGACAGGCCAACTTACTCAGAAAAGATTTCAAACGCACTCGTTACGTAACTTATGACAGCATTTCTTCCCTCTTTCTCGATGGATGATTGGCTATACGTAACGAAGGCTATACCTCTGGCAACAATGACATACAAATTTAAATACAAGCAAAGCAGTACACCTTTATGGACTCTGAAACCTCTCCACTGATAATTGTCATAATGAACAAACCAACAAAATATGTTAATAAATACAAAAACACTTCAATTATTAGTCTAACTCTCAAAATTAATTTCCTAAGAAATTACAGTCTACTTTATAGGTCACAATCAGATTGACAAGATGTAGGGAATACTAGTTGGTAATTTTCAAAAACATAGTAGACAAGCTTGATTTGATAACTGCTATATCCAATGTCAAGGAATTTTTATTTATTGGCTATCTACCTATTTACTGAAAAAAAAAAAAATAGCCGGTACCGTATTTTGGCTTTAAACCTTCACCAATAATTATCGTCAGAATGATGACTTCATGAGGCTCCACCCACTTTGGTCTCGTTATAATTCAGGATAACACTGAAGGCTATCATGGGCATTGTTGGATTAGGAAATTTAACTTCTAGCTATAAAAACTCATTTCTCGAGTAGTTGTAAGAAGTGCCAAATGATCCTCAAGGATCCCAGCAGTTGGTCTAAACATTTAATTCATGTATATTACTGCTATACTGTTGCGGCACTACTGCTACAGTAGTATTACTACGCTAGCACAGATACCCCACCCACATCTATGTATCGTTCCGCCATTCATAAAGTCTTTGAGTTTCAGAGCCGATGGAACAAGGTGAATAAGTTTCTGTCTGGTGGATGGGCGGGGCAACATTTCGTCAAAAGGTGCTTACCTTGCTTACGTAATGAATGTTTTTCCGACTCTTGGCTCGTAATCATTGGCCATGGCGTCGGCTAGATAATTTTTACTCTATGAAAATTAAAACTATCGGGTTTAGGTTTTTGATAATGCTGACAAAATTTGTGTGGTTGTAAAATATACATATGTCAACTTTGAGCTACATCTGATGCTTTGATAAGGAGCAAAGTCCAAAAAACTGTATTACAGAGGCCCTGAATCTCAAAGTAATGACATTAAAGATGCTAAGAAAGTTGCTGTATTTTTCACTTTGGCGGGGCCAAAGATTTTTGGTTTGGCTAGGAATTTACTCTCTCCCCAGATGCCTGAAGAGAGCACCTACGAGCAGATAATTGACACTGCGTAGTCACTATAAACCTAAACCTGTTCTCATCTATGAGCGTTTTAAGTTCTATTCTCATGCTCAGAAGTCAGAAGACCCTATTAATGATTTTGTTGCAGCGCTAAAGGCACTCGCCCATACTTGTGAGTTTGGGGCAATGCTGTCCGAAATTATACATGACAGGTTTGTAATGGATTTTGCCAGTGATAAGGTTCAGCGTGGCCAAAGCTAGGGAAGCTGTGTTGAAGGATGTACAAGGGATGGTGAGTGGTTTGGTACACCATGTGCCATGGTTCCCAGTGGATCCAAAGAAGACTTTTCTGTCTAATACTAATCCTAGTGTTGGACCTAATATTCCTCTTTCTCCCTGTACAGGTTGTGGTAAGTTACACTGGAAAAGGGACTGTCCTTTTAAGAATGCGGTGTGTCATGCATGTAAGTAGAAAGGTCACATCAAGAAGATGTGTTTTCAGGTAAAATGTAATCAGTCTTTGCAGAAAGCTCAGTCTAAGAGCGATGTAAATTTCTCAACGGAGGGTGGTCCATCTAATGAATCTGCGGGTGATCCGTGCTATGATTATGTCTATTCTGTTGCTGCAGTGAGGGCAAATCCTATAATTCTTAATGAACTGCTAAATATGGTACGTGTTCCAATGGAGGTAGACACTGGTGCTGCCTGTAGGTACCCTTATCTCTTAAGGTGAGTATGAGCATTTATGGTCTGTAGCTTCAGAACGTCCAGTACTTAACCCATCTATGATTAGTCTGAAGGTGTATGGTGGTGCTGCTCTTGAGGTGGCCTGTGAGCTCCGCTAGGGTCGTCGTTGTCGATGGTGAGGGTCCTTGTTTGTTAGGTAAGGATCTTATAAAGGGGCTTGGGGTGTTGGATAACATTCACAGCATCTCTGCTATGGCAAAGTCTATTAAGAATGAATTTCCAGACTTGTTTCTCAGACTTGCTTTAAGGGGCTTAAATTTGGTATTGAAATCGATCCATCAGTACTACCTAAGTTTTGTAAGGCACATACACTTCCATACGTATTGCGAGCTAAGGTTGATCAGGAGCTTGACCGACTTCAGAAGGAGATTATTTCTCCTGTGACTAATAGCCCATGGGCTGCAGCAGTGGTTCCTGTGGTGAAGCCTAATAACAAGATTATGTGGGGACTATAAACTCACAGTAAATCGTGCGGCTAGGCTCAACACATATCCTATTCCTTCACTTGATTTGTTTAGTGGTTTGGCTCGAAGTAAGGTATTCTCGAAATTCAATATGAGTCAAGCATATGCTCAGTTATGCCTTGATGAGGATTCGAAGAAGTATACAGTAATAAATACTCACAGAGGGTTGTTTCAGTATAACCGGCTAAGTTTTGGGATCTCAGCGGCTCCCAGAATTTTCCAGTTTGCTATGGAGGAGTTGTTGAAGGATATCCCTGGTGTATTTTGCTATCTGGATGATATTCTAATTACAGGTGCTACAGAGGCAGAACATATTGAGCACCTAAGGTGGGTTTTAGCAACTTAGAGAAGTGTATTATTGGTGTCACTAGTGTTTCATACTTAGGCTATATGATTGACCAGGAAGGTATCCATCCTACTGAGGAAAAAGTCCAAGCTATCGCAGAAGCTCCTGCTCCCACTAATGTCACTCTGTTGCGAGCCTTTCTAGGGCTTCTTAATTTTGATAGGAGGTTTTTGCCTCAAGCATCTAGTATGTTGGAACCCTTGAATCATCTGCTAAAAGTGAAAACTCCTTGGGGATGGGGCAAAGAACAAGAATCAGCATTCTCAGAGTGTAAGAAGACACTCGTGATTTCCAGCGCTCTTGTGCATTTTGATCTAAAGTTACCACCAGTCGTTGTTGCAGACAGTAGCTTATATGGTATTGGAGCGGTTCTCTGTCATTTAGTGGATGGAGTGGAGAGACCTATATAGTTTGCTTTGCGCACACTAACTTCAGCAGAACATAACTATATGCGCAAATGGAAAAGAAGCCCTTGCTATTGTGTTTGCTTTATGCAGTTTCACTATTACTTGTGGGGTCTGAGTAATTTCACAGTTGTGACAGATCACAAACCCCTGTTGGGAATCTTCTCACCTAATAAGAGTATTCCTCCTATGTCTTCAGGTTGAATTTAACATTGGGCTTTACTACTCCAGGCTTATAAATTCACACTCCGTCATCGGTTGGGTACGCTTTTAGGTACTCCAAATGCTCGAAGTCGTCTTCCCCTAATGTCTGCTACAGACTCTAAACCCCAGTCCCAGCTGATTGGATTAATTTAGTAAGTTTCCTGGAATCTTTTTACCTGTAACACCTGCCGATATCAAGGAGCAAACTCATACGGATCCTACACTAGCTAGAGTTTTGCGCTTTTGTGAGCTAGGCTGGACTACAAATACTAAGACTTTAAATGATTCAGAACTTACTCCCTATGTCAGAAGATGGGATGAACTTTCTCTACAGAATGGTTGTGTTTTGTGGGTATCTTGAGTTGTCATTCCACCCAAACTAAGAGCTCGTTTATTAACAGAACTACACATGGGACATTTGGGTTCTACGCGTATGAAAGTGCTTGCACACAGTTATTTTTGGTGGCCTAAGCTAGATAGTGACTTGGAAAGTTTGATAAACCCGTGTCCTAAGTGTTTATCTCTAAGAGCAATGCCACCTAAGGCAGAACTGTATCCTTGGGAATGGTCTACTCACCCTTGGCATCGACTTCATGTTGATTTCGCTGGACCCGTAGGTGGTTGCTATTTTCTTGTGGTAATGGACGCGCACTCCAAGTGGGTGGATGTGTATCCTACATCCGGTACTAATGCTAAGGAGACTATTCAGTGTTTACAACATTCTTTTTCACAGTTTGGCCTCCCTATTTTGATTGTCTCTGTTAACCCTCTTACGCCGATTGGACGTATTAAACGTCGAGTCAAAATGTCTCCCGTATGCCGATTGGACGTATCATACGTCGGCTCAAAAAAGTTTTTTTAAAAATTCGCGGAAAAATACTTATAGGCCTACCAGCCGAAAACTTTTGTATCACGCTCCTTGGGGGATGCTGGGAGTTCACGGATCAAGGCGTTGTTTTGTTTACAATCGCTACGCAGGCGCACAAGCGCGAATTTCTTTCTTATCACACTAAAAAGTATCAGTGACACATCTCGGAAATTATTTCGTCACTTTGACATAATTTTTGCACCATTTTAAATTATCCTTTACATGAAGTATTATATATGAAAATGTGTGCAATTTCATGTAAAATACAACAAAAAAATACTCATGATTGTAGTTTTTATCAGTTTTGAGATATTTTCATATAAATAACGATAAGTGCAAAAATTTCAACCTTCAGTCAACTTTGACTCTACAGAAATGGTCGAGAAACGCAATTGTAAGCTAAAATTCTTATATTATAGTAATATTCAATCATTTGCCTTCATTTTGCAACAAATTTGACGTCTCTAGCACAATATTTAGATTTATGGTGAATTTATGAAAAAACTTTTTCCTTACGTTCGTGCGATAACTCTTCCGATAAATTTTTTCGTGCGATTGTCCTAATGTTTGCACCCTTTTAAATTTGCCGTTACATAAAGTTTTATATATGGAAATGTGCGCAATTTCATGCACAATACAACAAAAAACAACCCATGGTTGTAGCTTTTATCAGTTTCGAAATATTTTCATATAAATAACGTTAAGTGCAAAAATTTCAACTTTCGGTCAACTTTGACTCTACCGAAATGGTCGAAAAACGCAATTGTAAGCTAAAACTCTTATATTCTAGTAATATTCAATCATTTACCTTCATTTTGCAACGACTTGGAAGTCTCTAGCACAATATTTCGATTTATGGTGAATTTATGAAAAAAAAAAAAAAAAAAAATTTCCTTACGTTTGCGCGGTAACTCTTCCGAAAAAATCAGAATTTTTTGTGCGATTGTCGAAATGTTTGCACCATTTAAAATTAGCTGTTACATAAAGTTTTATATATGAAAATGTGCGCAATTGCATGTAGAATACAACTAAAACTGATTGAAGGTTGTAGCTTTTCTCTTTTTTCGAAATATTTGCATATAAATCACGATAAATAGAAAAAAAAACCACGTTCGGTCAAATTTGACTCTACCGAAATAGTTGAAAAACGCAATTGTAAGCTAAAACTCTTACGGCCTAGTAATATTCCGTCATTTTTCTTCATTTTGAAACAAATTTGAAGTCTCTAAAACAATATTGTGATTTATTGTGAATTTTTGAAAAATATATTTACCTTCACTACGCGCGCCGATTCGCGGCCGCAAGTCTCCGAAATACGTACATCGCATTATCCTAATATTTGCTCCTTTTCATATTAGCCTTTTTATAGAGTTTGATATATCAAAATGTGCGCAAATTCATGAAAAATACAATAAAAAATAATTGAAGGTTGTAGCTTTTTCCATCTCCGAAATATGTGCATATAAAAAAATATATATATAAAAATTTCGACATTCGGTCAAATTTAACTCGTCCGAAATGGTCGAAATCTGCAATTCTAATCTAAAACTCTTACAGTATCGTAATATTCAATCATTTGTCTTAATTTTGAAACAAATTGGAAGTCTCTAGAACAATATTTAGAATTACGGTGAATTTTTTAAAATAACATTTTTTTACGTCCGCGCGTTACGAATTTGTACATCATTTTGTGATAATATTTTTCCGGTGTTGATTTTATTGTTTTACTATGTATTATATATAAAAAGGATTGCAATTTAGTGTACAATACAACGAAAAAAAAAAGTAACTCGTTAGCTTTGACCGTTTTTTGCACAGCGTGATTTGAATACAATTATCTATGAATTTTTTTTTTCGCTACCATATATCGCATTATTTACATATGATAATGATATTATTTTTCATTTCTGATGATTGCATACTAAACTTCAGGCAATGGAAAAAAAAAATGAGCCAAAAATGAACTCTTAATCTTCAAAACTAAGCGCGCTGTGATTTTTTGAAAAAATTATTTTTTCCGCTTCCACGCTCACTCCAAACCGGCGCCGGCATACAGGAGAGATTTTGATTTTTAGGGCTTCGGCGTAAGAGGGTTAATGGTCCATGTTTTATCTCTCAAGAGTTCAAAGATTTTTGTAAGAATGGTGGTATTAGACACATAACGACTGCAGTATATAAACCCACTACCAATGGGTTAGCAGAGAAAATGGTGCAAACTCTGAAAAAGGCACTCTGTACTTTGGACCAATTTCTATTCAACTATAGGTTAACTCCTCATACTACTACAGGTAAGTCACCAGCAGAGTTAATGTTTAGTAGACGCTTGCGCTTTCGGTTGGATCTATTATGGCCTACTGACGGTGTGTCATCTAGGGTTATGAACCATCAGCAAGCACAAAAGACAGAACATACAGGCACTCCTTGCAAATAGCACCTCTCAAATGAATCACCAGTAAATGATTCGAAATTATACCCCAGGTGGTTCTAAGTGGATCCTTTCCACTGTTGTTGAGCAGGCAGGTCCCCTATCCTACAAATGTGCTTTACCCTCAGGAAATGTAGAAAAAAGGCACCAGGACCAAATGATTACTAGAACTGTTCCTCCATCACCTCAACAGACTCTACTTGTTGATGCTTCAGCTAATTTTCCGACTAGACCACTTGTTTCAGATGAAGCAACACAGTTGTCTTCTCCATCTATTCAGGAGAGTGTGGAACCTGCTAGTCATACGTCCTGTATCCTAGAATAAGACGGTCCTCTCAAACTAGAAGACCTGTAGTTATGATGGATTTGTATTTTCTAAATGGGGGGTACAGTATCATAAGTGGGCAGTTCCTTTTACTAAGAGGGGAGGGGTGCAGTATTCTAATATTTCTACCTTACTCTATCATCTTCCCTATTATAAAAACTAAGATGATTTAATGCCTCGACTGAGACAGATTTAGAAGAGGAGACTACTGGCAAGGCGTCAACTAAAAATGATGCTTTCCAAGAGACCACTAACTATATCCTTAACTTCTGTTACTGTCCAGACTCCAGACTATTAAGGGATTTTGACGTAAGGAAAAATCTATTTCTGGGCGATTGGTTCGTGTCGCCCAGCAAAATATCCCTTTAATCCATTATTTCTAAGGTAAATGAACTAACAAATACCAGAGAATAAATAAAATAAAGAAAAGGTCAGTATAACTGACTCGCTCACCCTCCAAGAGGGCGTCGGTATGAACACTAGGGCGAGTGAGACCACTACCACGAACCTCTTACCAATAGAAATCTACGACAAAACCCCCACAAGAGGGGAGCCGACCCACAGAATGGGCAGCAACTACTACTACTCCACCCCACGCTACCGACTGCTGCGCCTCTGGTGGCCATCCTGAAGTTAGCAGACAATCTTGAGCGCAGGGATGGGTAGGTTGGGATTTCGCTGGGCGACACGAACCAATCGCCCAGAAATAGATTTTTCCTTACGTCAAAATCCCTTTTCTGGGCTCAGTTCGTGTCGCTGCGCGAAATCGTACCAAAGAATTAGCACAAGATTGTAAATGAAAATAAATAAGGTCTCAATAAAACTTAAAATAAAATAAAGTATTATAATTGCAAGAAAATATATATATACACAATTGTTTATACAATTCAGAAAAATAATAATTAAAATTAGCTTAAAGTTAACATATATGTACAGGGCTTACATGGAAAATATATGTTGAACTTAACATGTGTGTATACTTATTACATACAATAGTAAATAAAGCAATTATAATAATAAAATGATTCTGAACAAACTTAGAATACAATATTGTAAATAAATTTATATGTTATATAGTAAATAAATGTATAGATCTTAATAGACAAAACCCGTAACCATTGTAAATGGAGATGTGTCACCCTAGCATAAAAATAAGGGGACCACATCATAGAGATCATTATATACAAACAATTGTGGGTGACCCTAGCAAAAAAATAAGGGACACCCACTGTACCATCACAAGAGCAGCTAAGACTCAAGGTAGAAGTAGATGAACATGGTAGGTATAGACAAACTGTTGACTGAGATAGGTAGAAAGGAGATCTGGATCTTCAACTTAAGATTAAGCAGAGTCGGGGGAAACTATGTTACCTGCCGCAACTGCTGAAAATTTCAGAGATTCCAAGGACTTTAAGTAATGACGCTTAAATACTGTCGGCGATTTCCATCCAGTATACTTTTTCAAATCATCAAAATTCATGTGTTGGAAATAGTTAATTGAGGTGGCAACTGCCCTGACATCATGAGCTTTAGGGAAGGAATCAGGGTTGGCTTGCTTAATAAAGTACAGGATCTGTTGCCTGATACCTTTAATTGATAAAGTACCACCTTTTTCTCTCCTAAAGAGAGGACCCGAAGAGGATGAGGATGTCCTGGACAGAAAGGCTCGTAAGGTCGATACTGGACAAAGAGAAACATCTTGCGGAAGGGGTATAACCTTCCACGGTTCCCTCCTCAACAAAGGATCCTCATTCTTTGCTAAAAAGCTACGTTCCTGGGAAAGTAGAACTTCCCCTGAGGGAAGAAATTCTATATGATTCGGATCTCTGGATAACGCCGACAGTTCTGAAATTCTAGCTCCTGAAGCCAAGCTTAATAAAAATAGAGTTTTTCTTAAGAGCATTATAAATGAACATGTCTTATTGTCTGTTTCTGAAGCCAGCTTTAGAACATCATTCAAGAACCACGACACTGACATAGACCTTACTGAAGGTCTAAGTCTAGCACAAGCCTTGGGAATAGACGAGAAGTAAGAATCTGTCAAGTCTATGTTGAAACCGAGTTGAAAAATCTTCTTCAAGGCTGACTTGTTTGTCGTAATAGTGCTAGCTGCTAAGCCTTTTTCGAATAAAGATCTGAAAAAGGATATAGCTGAATTGATTATCATGATTCTAATGTCTGATTCTCTCAGGAAGATTGCCAACTTTTTGACGGCAGCATCATACTGTCTCAAAGTTGAATCTCTTTTATCAGATTCCAAGAAAAGAATATTTCGGGGATCGATATCTGCATCTCTTTTAGCCGCAAACTTCATGAAGTCCATAAAGTTAGGGTTTTGAGAATTCCTGAGGAAGCGAAGACAGTCTTCGTTTGTACTGACTGGGAGAGCCTGGGATTGGGAATCCGAAGAGGACGAAGACCCAGTTCCAGAATCAGAGGGTACCAATTGCTCTTCGGCCAGTCTGGGGCTACTAGAGCTACTTGACCCTTGAACGTCCTGAGTTTGTTCAGTACCTTCAGGAGAAGATTCACTGGAGGAAAGACATAAATCTTCTCCCAGTTGTTCCAATCTATGGACAGGGTGTCCGTGGCATAGGCCAGAGGGTCCAGGTTGGGGGCCACATAACATGGAAGTTTGTGGTTCGCTTGAGATGCGAATAGATCTACTTGCAGACCTGGAACCCTCCGGAGAATCCATTGGAACGAACTGTTGTCCAGTGACCATTCCGACTCCAGAGGAACTGAGCGGGATAGAGCATCTGCTATGACGTTTCTCACTCCAGCTATATGGGTGGAGGAGAGGTGCCAACTGAACTTGTCCGCTAGGGAGAAGATGGCTACCATGACATGATTCAGATGTCTTGACTTGGAGCCTCCCCTGTTTACGCAATGGACTACCACTGCGCTGTCCAGAACTAGCTTTATGTGGGAGTTCTTTGGCGGACGTAACCTCTTCAGAGTCAAGAACACTGCCATCGCTTCTAATACGTTTTATGTGAAGCTGGCGGAACTGGGGTGACCAGGTTCCTTGAACCTTCTTGAACTGAGAATATCCTCCCAGCCGCTTAATGAAGCGTCCGTTGTGGATGGTAATCCCCGGAGGAGGAAACTGAAGGGGTACTGATATGGACAGGTTCTTCAATTTTGCCCAAGGGCGCAGACTATTCCGTAGAATCTGTGGGATTGATGATAACTTGTCCCTGGATCTGACATTTGCTCGTGAGCGCCAGATTCTGGTTAGGTCTTTCAGTTTGGCTTTCATCAAGATGTTTGTCACTGAGGCAAATTGGAGGGAACCCAGGATTCTTTCCTGGCTTCTCCTTGAAGCATATTTGTGCTTTAGAAATTGCTTTACTGACTTCGCTTTTCCTTTCTCTTGGCTGATGGAATCGACAGAGTATGGGAGGATAGATTCCATTGAATGCCCAGCCACTGAAAGTTGGACTCCGGAGTGAGTCTTGACTTTGTTCTGTTTATCTTGAACCCCAGATACTCTAGGAACTGGATTACTTTCAGTGTGGCTTTGTGACATTCCTCGACTGTTGGAGCCCAAATCAACCAATCGTCGAGATACGCTACTACCATTATCCCCTGAGACCTCAGTTGTTGGACGACTACTTCCGCCAACTTCGTGAACACCCTGGGTGCCACGTTCAGACCGAAGGGAACTACCTTGAAGGAGAATGCTTAATCTCCTATCTTGAAGCCCAGATAAGGGCGAAAGTGTCTTGCAATAGGGATATGATAGTATGCGTCTGTACGATCGATAGAGGTGGTGACGGCCCCACGGGGAAGTAAGGTCCGCACCTGCGAGATAGTCAGCATTTTGAACTTGTCGCAGCGAATGGCCAAGTTTAAGCGGGACAAGTCTAAGATTACCCTTCTTTTTTGTGAGCCTTTCTTTGGCACGCTGAATAAGCGACCTTGAAACTTTAATCTGTTGACTCTCGCTATTGCTCCTTTCTGAAGGAGGTCCTCCGCATACTCCGTCATTTCTTTTGATGGAAGTTGAAGGAATGGTCTGAATGGAGGAGGATCCGCAATCCAACTCCAACCCAGGCCTTTTGACACAATGCTCTGTGCCCAATTGCTGAATGCTCACCGATGCCGGAAGAGAAACAGCCTCCCTCCTACCTTCGAGCTCTCACTGTTGCTGGGTTGAGTGACCTCCGCGGCCTCCACGGAAGTGTTTTCCCCTGTTGAGAGACCTTCCTGATCCTCTCTGACGAAAGGATCCCCTAGCTCTTCCTCCCCTGCCAAACCGGTCATAGTGCTGAAAGGCCTGGCCCTCGAACACTTGGTTAAAGGCTGGGGAGACAGCGTAGGAGGTGGAAGGCTGAGGCTGGGGGGAAATCACATAAATAGGTTGTGACTGAACCTTAGAAGTAGAGGGTTGGGCTGATTGTACCATAGGTACAGCCGAAACAGCCTGGGTAAAAGCGTTGCTGCTTCTTTTGGTAAGGCTGGTAACGCTTAAGTTTCTTCTGAGACTTACCTTTTGCAGCTTGGTCTTGGCGTCTCTTAGCTGTGAGACCCCAACGATCTTTAAGGCTCTGGTTGAGCCTTGTTGCTTCAGCTTGGACCTCCTTGACCATCGACTCAGGAAAGAGGTCTGCCCCCCAGATGTTGGAGGAAAGCAACTTATTCGGCTCATGACGAATAGTTGCTTCCTGGAGGACATGCTTCCGGCAGTTAGTCCTGGCTGTAGCAAACTCAAACATGTCAGACTGGACGGTATGCGTCTGGGACTTAGTCAGGAGCTTGAAGAGCGGCTCTGAAGCATAAGAAATAGCCGCTACTTCCGTCATTGCCATGGTATTCATGGACCTGGCGAGCCTAGACTTGGCCTCAAATTCAGCTTGAATGAGGCTGTCAGGAAGCTTAGGCAGCTTCTCGCCGAACTGATACATAGCACAGTCTGGTTTGAGCTTGCCAGCCGAAAAGGTGTTAGGCAATTCTTCCCACAATTCTCCAAGTGAAGGGAGCAAAGGAGATGTGGAGTCTGCTTCCCTTAATTGAAGTAACGATTCCCCCTTCTGGGCAGCTGGAATGGTGACCGTTGCTATCTTGGTAAGAAAGGGAAGAGGAGTTCCCTCCTCCATCGTAAAAATGGTGAAGGGACTCTTAAAGGCTTGTATTCTCGTGTTAGAACAATCCATCTCCTCTAAACACCTGAGCCTGGTCACGTGAGTAAAGGACTGTCTCCTTCGGTACCTTATCTTCTCTAGTCATGGCTGCGTCAGTAAGTCTGGCGTAGCCAATGAACGGCGGTTGGAGGCCCTCCGGATAGAACTCGAAGTCCTCAATCCTTCGAGTACCACATTCCGGAATAGAGATAAGGCCGTCCTGGAAAGGGGCGTATGATGCCACTCTCCAGGGGTTGTTCATAGAGAACGGAGGCAGAGAGTCATGAGGTGGAAGCTGAAGCAGTCCAGCACTGAAAGCTGGAGGAGTAGCTAGAGGGGCCTGATTAAGTCCGGCGATTATATTGTCCTGAGACGTAATCCTATCAGACAACCGGGAGAACATCTGCTCCATGCTGCTCCTCAGAGAGCCGACCAAGTCTCCCATGTGTTGCAACAATCCAGCATTGGGATCCAAAGCCGGAGCTGCTGCGGAGGTAGAGGGATAACTTGGAACAGGTACCAAGGGGAGAGGAGAGACTGCCGGCTCAGCCGGAGTACGGGGCCTCTCCTTGGAAGACCTGTTCTTCGAGGACTTCGAGCTTGAAGCAGAAGCTCTAGACTTCTCTGCTCCGGAGTTTGCAGCCGGAGACTTACGAGATGTTGACGCCGACGAAGTCTTTTTGGACGACGACGACGTCTTTTTGAGGGTTTTCTGTACCCTCTGGCCCTTAATCTTAGGTTTCACCGAAGCGTCGGGTGAAGCATAAAGGAGCTCAGCTCCTGTAAAGCCTTGGAAGGAAGCTGGAGAATTAGCAGGAGAAGAAGGTCCAGTGGCGCCCAAGGGAAGCCCTTGGGCGTCCAACGTACCTACCTCGACCAACAGGTTGTCAACACCTACCATCGGTTCTACATTTAAATCCAGTGTCGCGACTTCCGATGAGATATCGTGGCCTGGTTCCTTTATCGAAGTGGCGATCTGCTGTTGGATCGCCGCCATAGTCGGGGCTGCTTCTGCCGGGTCGACGTAACCAGTCGACTTGCCGCCAGGGAACAGCAGGACAGCCATCCTCTTCTCCAGGATGTAGGGCTGTCCCTTGGCGGCGTTCTTCCTGAATCCGCCGACCCAAGCCCTCAGGGTTGCCAGAGCGGTCTCTCTAACGGCAGCAGCCTGGAAGAGAGGGCGTTCATTAGTTTTAAGTTTAAACTTAAAATTAAAACTTAACTAAGACTAGGCTTAACCTAAAAGTTATCGGGGATGTAATACCCAATATAAAGAGAGCTTAACCTTAAAATAAAAGATTAAAATTAAACTTAAGATCTAAAACATTTATTGGAATCTATGTACTGAGTTGGAAATACTTACCCCGTCTAAGAACTGACTCACGAGATCGTAACAGATAGTGCAGGTTTCGTGGAACCAGACCTGCAGATTCCCATGCAGAGTCGCGCACGGAGCGTGGGACCTGCAGACTTCGTGTCCACAGGGGTCCTGGAGCATGGCGTTGCATCCCGGATGCTCACAGTTGGTGGTCTGTAAGTGAAAAGATACATGAGTACCATAAAAGACATCACTTACAGGCTAATAGAACTCCGATGCATGCCGGAGAGCGAAAAAATTTTGGGCATAACCCCTCCCTTACCGCCTGAATAGGCTATAACCCCGGAATGATCCGGTGTGACAACGTAGGTAAGGGAGGAACCCGGCTTAAGCTAGCTTAAATTAAACTTATGATAGCTTAAAATAAACTTAAAATACACTTAAGCATAAATAGCACTAAATTCCGGAATAGTTCCGGTTCGCGGAGGTGTTCGTCTCCCGGTATACCGACGAGACGGGATGGTTAGTTAAAAGACCAACTGTACGCCTGAGGTCCGCCCGTAAGCGGGGAACCAGCTCCCTTCCTCGTGATTGACGGAGCTCCGGTAAGATAAAAAAGCACCGACAATCCGGGAAGGAGCGAGCGGGCGAAACAGACTCGAGCAAACAACGGGGCAACGGAGTAACAAAGGAGGGGGAAGGCCAATCCCCCTACCCAGTCACAACAAAGCACCGTGAAGCAGAGAGAACGGTCAAGTCCAGTCCTGGGTCTGTCCAGCCTCCCCTACTCCCTCCGCGTAGGGAGAGAGGGAGACAGGCCCGGGTGGAGCGAGCGAGGACGGACCTCCCTCCCCCCGGCTCTATGGGAGAGCGGGAGGAGGGCAGGGTGACTGGACGGGCGCCTGGCTGCTTCGCGATCACATGGTGACCACGAAGCGGTAACTCGATAAAACACACAAAAAACATAGCCTAGGTTAATGCAACCAAACTAATCAGCGAGATGCTATCGTAGATGCAACAAAACTGATGAGAGGAAGCAATAAAACTGATGGGGACCATGATATACAGAACCTAGGCTACGCTAACGTGCCAGACGCCGTAGGCTAACCTAAAATACACAAAATCACTAAAAATTAAATTAAAATGAAAGTAGGAAAATAAAACAGTAGGAGAAAAAATCCAGGAGTGTACGACTAACCCGAGAGAAAGTCTACCACTCAAAGCTAGCCGGGGCCGATACTAAGAGCTGTGGCTAGGGTCTGGATAGAAAGTAAATGCCTACGCAAGGTAAAAGAAGACATGCATGCATGACATAAACCAAGTAGGCTGGACCCCTAACATAATATAGATAACTAGTAATAGAGCGTAAAGTAAAAGGGAAGGTTCTAGGTATGGAAGACCAAGAACGAACCCGCCACGAGGCAGAACAATGCCGCCATGCTTCCGGCCGCGAGCCAGTATTTATACCTAAAAAACGGCAAATACTGACTCAAAGCTGGAAAAAACTAAGTAGGAACCTAACGGAATACTTGACTTAGCTGATGCAATGGCTGAACGCTCCATAACTAGATAAAATCCTCACAAAGGGGCACGAAAAACACAGAGACAAAAAAGTACGTCTGGTAAGGCACGTGCTAACAGAAAGGATGTCCACCAGAGGCGCAGCAGTCGGTAGCGTGGGGTGGAGTAGTAGTAGTTGCTGCCCATTCTGTGGGTCGGCTCCCCTCTTGTGGGGGTTTTGTCGTAGGAGATTTCTATTGGTAAGAGGTTCGTGGTAGTGGTCTCACTCGCCCTAGTGTTCATACCGACGCCCTATTGGAGGGTGAGCGAGTCAGTTATACTGACCTTTTCTTTATTTTATTTATTCTCTGGTATTTGTTAGTTCATTTACCTTAGAAATAATGGATTAAAGGGATATTTCGCGCAGCGACACGAACTGAGCCCAGAAAAGCATGCATACTTGTAACGCTATTCTACATTATCCTACTAAGACAAGAGGACTTAACGTGACTGTATAAGACCAACAAATACTCACTACTAAACCCTCATGCCAGCTTCAGCAGTCATCCTAGGTATTTCGGTAGCTACACATGTATCGTACATGTATCGTAAGTATTCTACTATAGTATTAGTATGTCACCCTTAACTATAACTATTCTCTGGCATTATTTGTGCGTAGTATCTCGCATCAACTACTTGCTAGGCTAAGAACCCAACCATTTAGGCTAGGCTAAGTCAGAAAGGCCAGCAGTTCTTTATCCTTCCTTGCCTTGAAGCCTTCTTGGTCTAGACTCAAGTACCTAACCAGAGAGTGGGTCTAAATCCCAATAATGAGACAAGCCAATATTCTCGTAGGAACGATTAAAATGTAAATAAACAATGAAATGAGAATTCTTCCTACCTGAGAAGATTGGAAGTCTTGGGCACAAAGACTTCCAATTCCCACAATGATTGCCAGATGGCCCAATTGAATGAATCCACTGATCTTCCTCTGGAGGACATCCATCTTGCTGTGGACCAAAGGCATTGCACAGTTCTTCTGAATTACCGTTGGGTAGGTTATCATCTCTTACACCAGAAGAACTATGCCCTCAAATGGTGGAATAAGATCCTGAATTCACCTTTGACAAGAAAGAAACTGGAACATAGACGTGCAATGAACCACAAACATGGACGTGCGATGAATCACATATATGGACGTGGGAGGGTGAATCACGTACATGGTCGTGTGATGTAGAATGATCCATGAGTGACCATCAGGGAGAAGAAGACCACTTTTGCCTAGAAGAGTCTGGACTTCTTACTCTGGAAGGGGCACGACGAAAGTAGGACCTCTATCACATACGTGGATGTTTGACGAATCGCATACACAGTCATGATATGTCGAATGATCCATGTGAGAACGTCAGGGAGATCATTCTTTGCTTAGAAGTCACGACCCCTGACTCTGGAAGGCAAACGATGAAAGTAGGACCTCCAAGTGCACAAACACGCAACAAATCATGTACAGGGCCATGTTCACCTTCCACCCCTACACCGGAGCCTTCTCATTGTGCAACAAACTCAAAACAGGCTGAGGAGACAAAGAACCAGGCTGATTCAAGTCTTTTTAGATTTAGTAGATCTTCAATACCATTTCAAATCAGACAACTGGGTGAACTGGAGGATGAAAATATAAAAACGCTGAAGATCCTACAAGTTAAACATCCTGCTATCCCTCCTTGGTTTATTCCAGCAATAGATGTATGCACTAAAGAGATTAAGAAGAAAGGTCGTCTAAGATTTTGGAGCATGATGAGAGGCATATAAATGGCAGGAAAATCTATATTGATGGGTCAAAATCAAAAGATGAAGTGGGCTGTGCAGTGGTGTGTGAGGGGGAATCGTAATAAAAAACCTACCAGACTCCTCATCCATATTCACTGCTGAAGCAACAGCCATAGTTGATGCTTTAAATCATCCATCTGATAAGAAATTTAAATACATAGCAATATATAGTGACTCAAAAGTGTTTTAGAAGCCCTAAAGAAGTTTAACCCGACTCATCTCTTAATTCAAAAGGCCCAGGAATGGCTTTTTTACCCAGGAATGGCTCTTTTACCTTTTTTTGCCACAAATCATTTAAGTTTTGTTGGGTTCCTGGGCACACTGGTATAGAAGGGAATGAACTGGCTGATAATGAAGCAAAGGATGCTGCAAGATGTGATTTCTTAACTAATAAGGTGCCCCATTTGGATATGCATCTAGTTATTAGAAGATACATCAGTAAGAAATGGCAGCAGAGATGGACTTCCCCTGTTTTATCCACAAATAGGAAGTACACAAATACAGTGGAACCTCAACATACGAAAGTCCCAGCTTACGAAAAATTCAAGTTACGAAAGATTTTTTTGCCTCTGCATACAAAAATAATTCAGGTTACGTAAGGGTGTTACTGTAAAGCCCCGAGATTCACCCGGACTACCGAAAACAATTTTAAAACTCTCGCGCCTCTAACTTTGTAGACTCGCCACCATCCTCCCGCTCTCCCATTGGTTCCTGATGCTAGGCACTGCCGTAAGATCCTGCTATCCTATTGGTCAGCATCTATCCCATCATGCTCTACGTAAAGGCATCGTTCGGCCACTTCGTCACACCAGCGTTATCATACGCACACAGAATTCGTTCATTCACATATACGATTTGGTTTGTTAACGTAAATTCATGTTAGTTATTTCGCTTTGTACTTTATCGTGTTGTGTGAGAACTTAATTAGTAACTTAATTACTTATAGTCATGAGTCCCAAGAAAGTTGCTGAAGTTCACGGAAAGAAGAGGATGCTTTCTATGGAGACAAAGATGGAGATAATCAAGAAGTATGAGGCTGGAATGCGGTTGAGTGTGATTGCGACAATAGGCACCATCCTTAAGAAGAAGGAAGCCATCAAAGCAGCTACACCTTCTAAGGGCGTGACTATTTTGTCCAACAAGAGGAGCTATGTGCATGATGAGATGGAGAGGCTGCTTCTTGTATGGATAAAAGACAAAGAAATCGCTGGCGAGACAATAAACGAGGCGGCAATCTGCCACAAGGCCAGCACTATTTTCGGCAATTTGATTGCCCAGGCCGAAGACGACGGAGGAGAAGGGACATTGACGCCAATCCCAGACTTCAAGGCTTCTCGTGGGTGGTTTGAAAAATTCCGGAAATGGACTGGCATCCATTCGGTGGTGCGGCATGGGGAGGCTCCCAGCTCAGACACGAAAGCGGCCGAAGCCTTTATTAAGACCGACGAGATGTCGATCAAGGAAGGCTACAGTTCTCAGCAAGTCTTCAACTGTGACGAGACTGGCCTTTTTTGAAAAAAATAACTCGTCGGACATACATCACGGAGGAAGAGAAGAAGCTACCCAGGCATAAGCCTATGAAAGACAGGCTTACGCTCCCACTTTGTTCCAACGCCAGTGGGGATTGTAAAGTCAAGCCCCTACTTGTCTATCATTCGGAGACTCCTCGAGCCTTCAAGGCCCACAAAGTGCTAACGGAGAAGCTTCCAGTGATGTGGAGGGCTAATGCGAAAGCCTGGGTAACGAGACTTTCGTTCACCGAGTGGGTAAATCTGTGTTTTGGCCCGACAGTGAAGAAATTCTTGGAAGAGAAGCGCCTCCCTCTGAAATGTCTGCTGTTGTTGGACAATGCCCCTGCTCACCCTCCTGGCCTCGAGGAAGATATCCTAGCAGAGTATTCTTTCATCAAGGTTCTTTATCTTCTGCCTAACACCACCCCTCTCCTCCAGCCCATGGACCAGCAAGTGATACCGAACTTCAAGAAGCTGTATACGAAACATCTTTTCAAGAGATGTTTCGACATCACCAATACCACAAATCTCACCTTGTGTAAATTTTGGAGGGAGCATTTCGATATCGTGATCTGCATCCGACTCATCAATCAAGCTTGACAGGAGGTTTCGAGGCGAACCTTGAATTCTTCGTGGAGGAAACTCTGGCCTGCCTACGTATCCGCCCGAGACTTCAAGAGATTCGACGTGGGCGAAGCTGATGCAGATTCAGAAACAGTGGATGATCCTGAAACTGTTTCACAACCAGATCTTGACGAGATCGTTGTTGTCGGCAAGTCCATGGGGCTGGTCGTTGACGAGGACAACATCAATGACCTTCTCGAGGAGCACCAAGAGGAGCTTACGACGGATGACCTGAAGGAGTTGGAGGAGGACCCTATGACAACGGGAGAAATTAAGGATGCTCTAGCTGCTTTTCATAAAGTGCAATCATTTGTAGAAAAGAGACACCCCGAAAAGGTTTACACAGGTCGTATGCTTGCGCAGTTCGATGACATTTGCCTGAGTCGCTTCAGGAATATTGTCAAAAGCAGGCAGAAGCAATCTTCCTTGGATAGTTATTTTTTAAAGAGGCCTTTAGTAGGAATAAGCAAACAGGAAGATCCAAGTGATACGAAAAAACAGAAAGTTGAAAGTGGTGAAGAAATTGAAATTTTGTAAAAAAAAAAAAAAAAAAAAAAAAAACAAGTAAAAAAAAAAAAAAGTAAAAATCAAAAAAGAAAAAAAAAAAATTTAATTTTAAGTTTTTTTAAAATTAAGTGTTAATTTTTTCTGCCATTTGTTAATGTGTTTTGTAAAGTTTAGTGTTAATGTTTTCTGCCATTTTTTAATGTGTTTCGTAAAGTTAAGTGTTCGTGTTTTCTGCCATTTGTCCTCCTCTGTTGCCACTTTTGGAGATCGCCTCACTCGAAAGGTAAGGTTCCACATTTTACTACATACGTATGTACGTACATGTACTATGTACACTAATACACTTTATTTACAGGTATGTAGTACATAGTAGTATATGTAGTTTAAGTTATGTATTGAATGGTCCAAATTGTTGTATTTCATTTTTTATTGGTCAATTTAGCTTTATCATAAAATTTACTGGGGTGTTTTTGTAGGGCTTTGAACGAATTAGGCAATTTACATGTAAAATGTGGTTTAAGATACGAAAAAATTAGGTTACGAAGGCCGCTTCAGAACGTATTAATTTTGTATCCTGAGGCACTACTGTATTGGGAAAAGTATTGATTTTTGGAGTCCGGGTTTTAATCACATCAGAAGATTTGAGATTATCCTAACACAGCTTAGGTCAGCCATACCTGTTTCACCCATATTTACATTTTGGAGAGAGCCAGGGCCCCAGTTATGCTCACTGTGATGGTCAGCTATCTGTTGAGCACATGCTGGTGTACTATCCTAGATTTAATCGCCTTAAGGTAAAGTACTTAATAGCTGGGAAGACTATTTTAGAAATTTTAAATGATGGTGTTGAGGTAGATAACTTTATGGGTTATCTGAAAGAATCTGGTTATTTTAATGAGATATGATTTCAGTATGTTTAGTAAAGATTTTAATAATTTTTATTTTACAAATATATATTTTTAAATATAAAATTTTGATAATTATTTTTTATCGGTTTTATCTATCATCATTCTTTATTTTTTATGTTCATATTTGAACACTTGTATCATTCACTTATTCCTATTTTATCAAACTAATTTATATCTTTCATTTTCATTGTGCTGAATTATCCTGATGGGTTCCAACACTTGGTCCTCCAGACCTAAATTTCATAATCAATCAATCAAAAAGAGCTGCACATAGGATACAAATACACATACTGTGCATAGATACGTTATCCAAAGTGGAGAAGGGGACATGCCCAATCTGCAGTTCCTGTCTTAGAAGTTTTAACAGTAAAGTATTTATTAACTGACTGCCCAGTTTTTACCCAAGCAAGGGGAGCTACCTTACTATACCGCAGGACCATGAGTAAGGTACTTGATAATAATTGTGATATCAGTAAACTAATGTTTTTTTTTTTTCAAAGAAAATTAACTTTAATTCAGAATTTAACTTATCAAATTTTACAGATTTGTTTATTTAAATATATTAATGTTAGAGTATAACCGCTGAATGGCCTCAGTTGCCCCAGTATTTGGCATGTATACCTAAAATC
The DNA here is from genome assembly GCF_015104395.2 of Macrobrachium nipponense. Lineage (NCBI taxonomy): Eukaryota > Metazoa > Arthropoda > Malacostraca > Decapoda > Palaemonidae > Macrobrachium > Macrobrachium nipponense. The sequence goes on from NC_061108.1 coordinate 76,057,508, forward strand.
CACAAACCAACCAACCTTATGCCCATACAAGTACTTGTATCCATCATTGGCCCTATTTTTACTATTTTTCTCTCACTGTCACAACTTACTATGTAGAAGTTGACATGTCTTGTGAATGATGGATGATGAAGATGAACTCATAAGGTTCTGAAGCCACTTTTGAGTCCTATCCTCATGTTTTCGTGACATTTTTGTCAACTTTACACCTTTCTCAGAATTGTGAATTTGTATACTGTTAACCCTAATGATGACTTTGGACACAATTACAAATAATTTTTAGCAATAGGCATGGGTGTGATATAATACGGGTATGGGTATCGCTATGGGTATAAGTATGGATATGGTTATTGCTATGGGTATGGTATGGGCACAAAATGGATATGGGTATTGGAATTGGTATGGGTATGGTACAGATATGGGTATGGTGCAGATGTTGAAATGGTACAGATATGGGTATGGGTATGGTGCGGATATGTGAACTAGCAAATGCAAGTGATAGTGAGCATCTGTTAGTTCTATATTAAGTAAGTACTACAATTATTGTGCCATAAGATGAGATCAGAATTACAATCACAACATGAATAGTAACTTCACAGATATAGTATCAAAGATTATAAGATATAGTTTAACCCAACTCTGGCTCAGACAGTATTTTATAAAGGCAGAGACTTAAAGGGATAAGTTTTTTATAAACTGCATATATTTTCATGTTACTTTTGTTCTCCTCCTTACCACTCCGTCAAACTGCCACCCTCCTCCCGGCAGAACGTTGCATCCTGGCTTCAACGTGAGGATATCCAGTTTGGCTCCACAGGATCACCACAGAGGACACCAAGTTGGACCTGGTCGCCTCAGCTCTCCCGAAGGACGTATTCAACCGTCTCACCCCATGGATGTCCACCCTATCCAGAGAGATCCCCTACAACAACCTCAAGATGCAGCTGATCCGGATCCTCTCCCTCCCGGTTTCCGAGTCACCCAAATTTTCGACTTGGTGGTCAACCCCATGACCACCGAGGACCCGAGGTTAGCCTGGCACAAGCTACAGGCCCTTGTATTGCTGCCGGAGAGAGATTCCCAGGGGCGCAGGAAGGAAGTAAGCATCCTGAGGCATCTCTTCCCCTGCCAACTCGCCCCTCAAGTACGCGGCCAGATGGAGGACACCGACAACATGGAGATGGAGAGCCTGGTGGAACAAGCGCACAAGCTCCACAACGCCACCCGCGCCGTGAAACTCACCTCCCCGCTGTCGGCCAACAGCCTGCAGCAAGAAGATCTCGAGGAGGTGGAGATCGACACAGCCCTCCAGAACGTCAGCTGATGTATCTTTCACCAGAGATACGGAAAAAAAGCAAGGAAGTGCGTGTGCCCCTGCTCCTTCATGCCTCCAAAAAACGAAGAAGGTGGTGCCCAAAACCACCCTTCTTGGCGGCAGCAGTAGCCAGGTCCCACCCCAGAGGGTTCTACGTCAAAGACACGATCTCCGGCCAACTGATGCTGGTCGACACTGGGGCCATGCAATCGGTATTCCCGCCCTCGTAGCTGCCAATGGGACCCCCATTCACTCCTATGTCACCAAGACTCAAACCATCGCATTCCTGGGTCAGACCTACACATGGCCCTTCGTCATCATGGATGTCAGTGCCCCCGTCCTCAGAGCAGACTTCCTGCTCCACCACGGCGGGCTCAAAGTGGACGTAGCCCGCCAACGCCTCCTGGACATGGAAACCTGCCTCTCTCGCTCACTCACCAAGGGGCCCAGGGCTCCTGCCATCTGCTCCATCCTCCCCCACAAGTATGGCTCCCTCCTACAGGAGTTCCCAGACGTCTTCTGACCCAAGCTCCACTAGGCAGCAGGGGCTGCGTCCAAGCACGTGTGTACCACCACCTTGAAACTAACGGCCCCCAACCCGTCGCCTCCCAACAAAGCTCCTCCAGGAACCCAAGAATGTGTTCGCTGAGATGCAGCAGATGGGTATCTGCAAGAAGGCTGCGAGCCCCTGGGCATTCCCCCTCCACATGGTGAGGAAGGCAGACGGCACATGGAGGCGCTGCGGGGACTACCTTCGCCTCAGCCTTGTCACCACGCCCGACAGCTACCCCTGCCGAACATGGAGGACCTCACTGGTTTCCTCCCCATGGCGAAGATATTTTCAAAGGTGGACCTCCTAAAGTCTTGCTTCCAAGTCCCCGTCCATCCCAATGACATCCTGAAGACAGCAATCATCATGCCCTTCAGGTCCTTCATCTTTGCCTTCTCTACCTTCAGCCTGTGGAATGCTGGAGCTACCTTCCAGTGCCTAATGGACAGCATCTTCAGTAATTTACCCTTCTGCATCTGCTAACGTAAACGACATTTTCATATTTTCCAGATCGCCGGAGGAACACCTGAACCACGTCCGGGCAGTCCTCAAGCCCTTGCAGGAGAACGAGCTTGTCGTCCGGTTCGATAAGTGTACCTTCAGTGCAGAGAAGGTGGATTTCCTGGGCCACGAAATCACTCCAGCAGGAGTGTGCCCCGTGGCATCAAAGGTAGCTGCAGTGGAGAAGTTCCCGACACCGATGACATTCAAGGCCCTACAGGAGTTCATCGGGGTGGTGAACTACTACAGGAGGTTCATCCCTGACGTTACCCTCACCATGTACCCTTTGACCAAGGTCCTGAAGGGCAAGTCAAAGAGGCTGGTATGGGAGGCGGCCCAGCAGCGCGCCTTCAATCGCACCAAGGCGACCCTCACCAGAACTGCAACCTTGGCCCACCAGGATCCCGACGCACCCCCGATTCTCACAACCGATGCCAGCAACATCGCCTGTGGTGCCGTCCTGGAACAGCTAACCAACGGAGTCCCTACACCGCTGGCCTTCTTCAGCAGGAAATTGAAACCTGCTACAGCACCTTCAACCGTGAGCTTCTCGCTGTCTATCAAGCTGTCTGCCACTTGAAGTACCTCATGGAAGGCATCCCGTTTACAAATAAGGACAGACCAACAGCCTCTGGTCCACGACTTTGTCAATGTGGGAGACACTTGGTCCGCAAGACATAGCAACACCTCGCAGCCATATCCGAGTTCAGGTACTCCATCGAGTGTATCCCCGGCAGGAGGAACCCTGTAACCAACACCTTCTCAAGAATTGAAATAAATTCCTTGCACCTCGGCATGGACTATGAGGACCTAGCACAGGAGCAAACCTCCAATCCCGAAGTACCAGACTACCGCACTGCCATCACCTCCCTCCAGTGGGAAGACATCCCCCTTTGGTCCTCCCAAAACAACGCTCCTCTGCGACACCAGCACTGGCTGCCTGCGGCCCTTGGTCTCAGCCTCCTGGTGGAAGCTGGTATTCAACATGATACACGGCCTCTCACATCCGTCGCCCTGCACGATAACCAGGCTCCGCACGGAGAAGTTCGTGTGACCCGGCATCAAGAAGGACTCCCGGGAATGGGCCAAGAACTGTATCGCATGCCAGAGCAGCAAGACAGGAAGGCACACCGAACCAGGAGTAGGCACCTTCCACCAACCCAAGCGGAGATTCAGGCACATACATGTAGACGTCGTCGGCCCGCTTCCCCCCTCCGACGATTCCAGATACCTCCTGACGGTGGTCGACCGGTCCACCAGGTGGCCAGAGGCCACCCCAATGTTGGAAGTCACTGCTGATGCCTGCACCGAAGCCCTCCTCTCCAGCTGGATCAACCGTTTTGGAGTGCCAGACGATGTCATGAGGAACTGCCTTCACCTCTGAACTCTGGACCGCCCTGGTACACCTGATGGCAACGAAGCACCAACCACCACGGCCTACAACCCCGCAGCAAGCGGCATGGTGGAAAGGAGTCACTGCTCCCCCAAGGCCTCCCTGATGGCACGTTGCACAGGCCCCGACTGGAAGGCACAACTACCCTAGGTCCTTCTCGGCCTTTGCATTGCCCCAAGAGCTATCGGCAACCCCATCATCTGCGGAGAAGGTATACGGGGAACCTTGATGGTGCCAGGAGAATTCTTCCCAGTCAACAGCCACGAGAAGGACGTCCCCTTGTCCAGACTCTGTGCAGCAACCCGGAAATTCATTCCCTGCTGTGAAACCTTCTTTGACACAATGAAGCAGTTCTGACCGAAAGCCTTGGATTCCTGCGTACACGTCTTCATCAGGAATGACGCCACCCGCCTGCCCGTAACGAGACCTTATCAAGGACTGTATTGAGTCGTCCGCTGAGCGAAGAAGGCGTTCCTCATCGCAATCAACGGCCGTGAGGACTGGGTCTCCATCAACCAGCTAAAACCTGCCTGGATTCCTGATGAAGTACCTCGCAGGCCTTCCCCTTAGAAAGACGTTCCGTCGGGACCCGCCAGCGCTCCCAGACGTCGCTGAGGCCACCCAAAGACACCAGTCGAACCCCCCGGGTCTACTACCAGGGTCGCCATCCTGCTGTCCGACTCGTCTGAAGACGAGGAGCCGGAGGACATGGGAGTACATGCCCCAACAGATGGAATCACGAACCCGTGGACTCCTCCACCCTCCAGTAAGATACTGATGACCAATCATCCAATGATTTTTACCAAAATCATTGTCTTGGGGGAGGAGTATTTGTAAGGATGATATTTCCATCAAAATGTCTGTCCTCCCAATGTATATAACTCTTTTTTACATATACCAAAATGTAGAGCAGTTTACGGCTTTTCCGCCAATATATGTATCATAAATTTACACATCCTGTACGCTTAATTATATGAGTATTTGTAGGTGCGAGAAAGCACAATCACAGCGGGGTCCGCTCCCTTTTTTCATATGTAAGCGTGATGGACATTACAATTCCGTCCACACTGCCCCCTTATGTATGTCCATTTCTGACCAATAAATCTGTCCAGTCATCACACTGTCCTATATCACTTAACTGACTCATATTTTATTTATGCTTTATCAGAAAGGTTGTACTATAATGAAACTATAGTATGTATACTTGTTATAATTCTCTATTAAAAATTGCCTTGAAATTGATTCAAATCACTTACCTCTGACTCTCTTTCTGGATAAGACTTCAAAAGTTTCTGAATTGTTGTTTGATAAAGCTGTAAAATAAGATAAGATATAAGAAAATACTTATATAAAATTAATTTTAATTAAAATTAATTTTCATGCACAAATCCATTACTTTTACCTTGCCCCATTATGTGTCACTAAAAATCCCAAACATGTTCCTTAGTAGAAATAAATAGATTGGCAACAGCTGGCAAGCCTCACATGGATCCATCAGTGAGGCTAGGAGGCAAACACCTTACCGTTTACTGTACTTACTTATAAGGCAAACACTTTGGTGTTTACTGTACCTAATTATAAGGAAAACACTTTGGCGTTTACTGTACTTAATTATAAGGCAAACACTTTGGTATTTACTGTACCTAATTATAAGGCAAACACTGGTGTTTACTGTACTTAATTATAAGGCAAACACTTTGGTGTTTACTGTACTTAATTATAAGGCAAACACTTTGGTGTTTACTGTACCTAATTATAAGGCAAACACTTTGGCGTTTACTGTACCTAATTATAAGGCAAACATTTTGCTGTTTACTGTACCTAATTATATAGCAAACACTTTGCTGTTTACCGTACTAATTATAAGGCAAACACTTTGCCGTTTACTGTACCTTATTATAAAAAAATAACTAGTAGTACATATAAATGAAGGGACATGTGGAGCTCCTGGGATCAAGTAATGTGAAAAATACAAAGCTCTGAAACAAAAGAGATCATGTGTTGGACTTTATAACCTATCAGGTAAAGTGGACATGCATAGGTTCCTGGCTAGTGGCAGACATGTAGTTTCATGGCTATATATACATCCAAGAAGGATATGTACCCAAAATTAGGTTAGATAATTTATGCCTAACAGGAGACCAGGATTAGTTGGTTAAGAGGATTTCCCTAAGTCAAAATTACCAACTGATGCAGGCAGAGTTTTATCCTGAAATACCTATTGGGCCAAAGGACAAGGAATCAAATATTTGTGCAAAAATTTAGACAAAAAAGTGGCCAAGGTAGTTAAAACACAGTGAAACATCAGGATTTCTTTTTATATAAAGCAAGAAGTTTAGAGCATAATAATCTCATCTATAAGGGCTTTAGTGTAAGCAGATTCACATCTAAGTGTTGCATGTTTTTAAAATTAACCACCTGAGCAAATTGTCTTTTCTGTTATGGACTTCTCTGAACAAACTCGGCAAAAAATTATCTAGATCTACCCTAAACTCCTTAATTTTTCTGAGATGCAAATGCATTGTCTCAACAAGATGAAAGAGAACTTACTTATTCTTGACCTTGAAAGAAAGTTACATAATAGCATGAGAGAAAGAAAGCTACATATTAGCATAACAAGCCACAAATAGTTTTGTCTACCCTAAATTGAGTTATGGCTACCTTGCCAGTAATGGCATGGAGTTAACTACACCATCTGGAAGAAGTGCTGTCTTATGAGTGAAGCAGCTAGGATGGTCTATTCCAGAACCTTATGAGAAGGACTTGCAAGACCTCAACGCAAAGCTGGGAGCCCATTGGGTCAACTTATAGTTCTTGGAGGTAACTCAAGCCTCTTGAGCTCAAGGGAAGAATTTATGTTAAGTCCCCATAGTTCAAAGACCTGACTAGTGCAGACCAGTAACCTTTTACTGCAGAGATAGACATCTTTTGGATTCTCAAGTGCATTAAGAAGTTGGCTAAGGCTTCACTGAGTCAAGGTTCCTCCTATAATTATACGTAGTAAAAACTGATAGTCAAATCCCTACAAGTACTGGAGATGTTCTCTGTTGCCTCCATTAACAATCTCCTTTCTGAGAGGCCTTGCTTGATAGTCTCTACACATGCAGTTTGAGCATCTCTTAAATAGTATTTACATACGAGTATGTAGTTTGAGCATCTCGTAAGTTCTAATGGTAACTCCCGATGTGGAGCTGTCACAGAAGCTTCTCCCACTAGGGGTGCAGTGGCAGTATCCTCTAATGTAGCAGATGCATCAACCCCTGTGGTAGTGGCCCAGCCATCTAGGTCAGGTGCTCGGCCTGTTGAGGCTACAGTGTAAGCCTCCGAGGCAGATAAGATGGCACTCGACCCAACCACCTTGGAATTGTCGCAGCTGTTTAAGATTTTACAGAAAATTTATTTGTATATTATTTTCATATTAAAGTAGTCCTTTAAACCCCCGTGCCATACTAAACAAATTCTAAAAGGAACATGGGAGTTTAAAAGATTGCGCAACACCTAGATGGCCCTGCTGGCTCTTTTACCTGTTTCAGTTCGTCCTCCTCATCCTTGATTTTTTATGGAAGGACGACGGCCTTTGCATTTCGCGATTCTTGGAAGAATAAAACATATCTACCTCGACCCGCCACGAAGAAGGAAAAGCAGTTCAAGCTCAGGTTCCAACCTGGAACCACTGGATTATATTTGAAGATAAATGGTGAACTCTACTCCCTCGTAAGAGAATGCTTTGTGTATTGAAGAAGCATCTACATTAACTATGTAACATATTCTTGCCGACCCACCTGTCTCTGCCTCTTCAGTCGTCGTCTTTGAAGGCTACGTCATCAACACTTCTATGGAGTCAATGGTTGAACCTTTCCTGCCCAGTAAGTTTCCTACGATTTGTGGCGTATGGTAAAGCTTAGGTTAGGGGGTTTTTAATTATTCTTAATTATTACCACGCTTTCAGAACCTGTAAATTTTCTATGGATTCTTGTTTTGATATCCATAAATGTGTATAAATTTTGGAACTTTGTTATTACCATTGGTGTAATTGCCCTTTGATTTTTAGGCAGTTGCTAATTGTTAAGGAGGACAGTGGTTTAGTGGAAGACACTGATTCAATTTCTGGTTCTTTCACGCAGCTGATTTAGGTAATTTCCGTGATAAGTTGGTCAATGATATACACAATTTTTTACATGAGGATAGTCTTTATTTTATTAAATATGGTTGGACTCGAAAATGATAGTCTGTTGTTGTTGTTTTCAGAATCCATAGGTTTTCAAAAATTTCCATGAGTGAAGGTCTTTCCACCACAAGCAGTAGTTATCAATTTATGATTAGCGATTGGGAACAGGACTTCAGCCATCGGAGTTGTATCTATGCCATTTCGTAATCTTAACTTTCATACAAATAAATAATTTTAAAGAATTTGTGTTTTTTATTTTACTGTGAAAGAAAACATTCAAGGTTACGAGCAACTCTTGTGTAAAGCTCTTGGTTTTTCTATTAAAATTTTTGAAACAGGCTGCACCTCTGCCTGATTTAACGATGACTGAGGAGCAAAAGCACCAAAAGAGGAGACATTCCCCCTCATCCTTTCCGCCATCAAATCTAATTAAACTTTCATCACTTAGTAATAGATATGAAGTACTAAGCTCAATGCAAAAACCCCAGCTTGAATTCAAACAATTTGACAAGAAAGGGAAACAAAATGGGACTAGTAAATTAACAGATAATAAACCAAACCAGTCAAGACCAGTCCTTTCCAAATCATCTCTTGATTATTCTCATAAACAGAAGAGTCAATGAGAAGGCTCCAACCAAAGGACCTTCCACCAAGCCCAAAAAGTAGATTTCACATCAATATTACAATGGAACCGTAGAGGTCTCAGGGCCCGAAGCGAAGAGCTGAAGGTACTGTTCCATGACCATTACCTAGGCATTGTGTCATTGTGTGTCTCCAGGAAACTAGGCTTGGAAGAACACAATACATATAGTCCAGGATTAAATTACAGCATATATAATTCTCCACCACCAATAGGAGATAGAGATAAAGGGAGAGGTGCAGCAATTATTGCACATAAGTCGTTGCAACACTCCTTGCTATCAATTAATACTCATCTCCAAGTTGTAGCAGTAACTTTCATTTTAGACAAACAGATTACAGTCTACTCCATCTACCTTCCTCCTGATTTGGATTTCACTTATAAAGATACTCATTTACTGATTAATCAGCTTCCTACTCCTTTCCCCTTCCTTGAAGAATTTAATTCTCACAACCCCATTTGGGGTGAGAACATGGTAGACGCAAAGGGTAGGATGTTGGAGGGGTATTATGGTCATGATATCACTCTACTTAATAACGGAGCCATGACATATCATATCTACTCCTATACCTACTCGGCTATTGATCTGAGCATTTGCTCATCTAGTACTTATATTGATTATGAATGGTCAGTTAATGAATATCCAAATGGGAGTCAGTGACCACTTGTCAATTCATATAAAATCAGTTAAGAATCAGCTGTCTGAGTTACCTCCTAAATGGAAGGTAGATGAAGTAGACTGGAAGAAATTTAGTGAGTGCTCTCATGGAGAAGAATGTAAAATCATTTCCATCCATTTCAGAGGCGTATAATTATTTTAATGACACTACCATCAACAGTGCAGTTGCCTCTATTCCAACAACGAAAAGAAAACCCTCTAGACCAGCAGTTCCTTGGTGGAACAAAACCTGCAGTAGTATGAGGAAGATCAATAGAAATTTCATAAAAATACAAGAGGAGTGGAACTGCACAGGCCAAAGTTATTTACCAATGTGCTGTGGCCAAGCAAAATAAATATTTTAAAAAGGCAAAAAGAAAGTAGTGGATGTGCTACATAAATGGCATTAGCTCAAAAACACCATCCAAAACAATATGGAGGAAAATGAAAAAACTAAATGGCAAATTTGTACTTAACCTCTGCCTACCCTTAAGATAAACGGTGACCTAATTACCCAACCAGATAGGGTTGCAGAAAAATTAGAAAAGCACTTCTCAAGAATATCGAGTAGTGACAACTATTCTCGAGAATTCCAAGGCATTAGAAATGCCCAGATTTCTCTTGATTTAAGTGAAAATTATTTTAAACCATATAATGCAAAAGTTACACAGCCAGGAACTGAAAGATGCCTTGCAAAATACCGAAGCATCTTTACCTGGTGAAGATAAAATAGTTTATGAAATGCTGAAATATCTCCCAGAAAAGTCAAGACATTTTTTCTAGATATAATAAATGAAATCTGGGAAACTTGATTATTTCTAGGAACTGGAAATGATAATTAATCATCCCCATGAAGCAACCAAACAAGAATCCTTCTTTACCCAGTAACTACATACCAATAGCTCTCACCAGTTGTGTTTGTAAGCTGATGTAAAAGATGATGAACACCAGACTTGTATGGCACTTAGAAACAAATAAATTGCTTTCTCCAATCCAGTTTGGCATTAGGAAAACTAGATCTACTTTGGATCCCTTGCTCAGGCTCTCAAACTAAATAAAAGGTTTTGGTAAACAGAACCAAACATTAAGAGTTTTTTATTTGCGGTGTTTCTTCATGTGTCGTTGTTTGATACCTCATCACCCCTGTCGTCTTCTGTAATTCGTTGTCGTGTGACATTTCCCTTTCCAGTTCTTCTCTTTCTGTTGGGGAGAGCCAGTTCTTTTTCTTTATGTTCCTTACTTGGTCTGCCAGCCTCTGCTCTGTTTAGGGGGTGTTATTCCTCTCATTCCAGATGTTGACCAACGTTCTTCTATATCCTTTCTCCGTCGGGTTGCTTCTGATGTAGCATCTCCATATTTCCTTATTTTCTTCTCTTGTCCATTTCTTCCTCTGGTTTGCTTCTGTAGCTCCAATCTCAGGCTGTTGGTTACTGTCATTGTGGTGGTCAGTTGCTGGATGACGACCTCCAAGTACCTGACTGTCTTCTCCTTCAATTGGGTTGAATACCTGGCTGCCGGACAAAGCTCCTCTGTTGCCAGAGGTTCCATTTACGTCGTTGTCGTTTATTCCTTCATTTCTTAACATCATTGCTGAGTTTTGCTATTTAACCCATAGCTGGACCCTACCCCATCAGGGATAGGTACTCATTTACAGCTGAGTAGACTGAGGAAATTATGGTAAAGATCCTTTCCCAAGGAATCAACACCGAGGAGAGCGGTCACCCATCCAACGACTGACCAGCCCCAATGTTGCTTAACCCTTAAACGCCGAAGCGGTAAAAAAAAAATGTCTCCCGTGTGCCGGAGGTGTTTCAGAGTAAGCGCGGAAGCAGAAAAAATATTTTTTTCAAAAAATCACAGCGCACTTAGTTTTCAAGATTAAGAGTTCATTTTTGGCTCCTTTTTTTTTCATTGGCTGAAGTTTAGTATGCAACCATCAGAAATGAAAAAATTATCATTATCATATATAAATAATGCAATATATGATAGCGCAAAAACGAAATTTCATATATAATTGTATTCAAATCGCACTGTGCGCAAAACGGTTAAAGGTAACAAGTTACTTTTTTTCGTTGTAATGTACACTAAATTGCGATCATTTTGGTATATAACACATTGTAAATCGATAAAAGCAACACAGAGAAAATATTATCACAAAATAATGCATGAATTCGTAACGCGCGGACGTAAACAAATATTTTTTTCAAAAATTCACCATAAATCTAAATATTGTCCTAGAGACTTCCAATTTCTTTCAAAATGAAGACAAATGATTGAATATTACTATACTGTAAGAGTATTAGCTTACAAATGCAGTTTTCGACCATATCTGACGAGTTAATGTTGACCGAATGTCGAATTTTTTTTATATATTTTTTTATATGCAATTATTTCGGAAATAAGAAAAGCTACAACCTTCAATTATTTTTAGTTTTATTCTACATGAAATTGCACACATTTCCATATATAAAACTCTATGAAATGCCTAATATGAAACGGAGCAAATATTCCGAGAATGGGACGTACGCATTTCGGAGATTTGTGGCGGAGAATCCGCGCGCGGAGGGAAGGAAAGTTTTTTTTTTTTAATTCACCATAAATCTAAATATTGTGCTAGAGACTTCCAATTTGTTTCAAAATGAAGATAAATAACTGAATATTACTAGACTGTAAGAGTTTTAGCTTACAATTGCGTTTTTCGACCATTTCGGTAGAGTCAAAGTTGACCAAACTTGGTTTTTTTCTATTTATCGTGATTTATATGCAAATATTTCAAAAATGAGAAAGGCTACAACCTTCAATTATTTTTTGTTGTATTCTACATGAAATTGCGCACATTTTCATATATAAAACTTTATGTAAAGGCTAATTTAAAATGGTGCAAACATTACCACAATCGCACGTATGATTTTTTCGGAAGAGTTACCGCGCGGACGTAAAGAAAATGTTATTTTTTTCATAAATTCACCATAAATCGAAATATTGTGCTAGAGACTTCCAATTTGTTGCAAAATGAAGGTAAATGCTTGAATATTACTAGAATATAAGCGTTTTAGCTTACAATTGCGTTTTTCGACCATTTCGGTAGAGTCAAAGTTGACCAAAGCTTGAAAATTTGTCACTTATCATTTTTTATATGAAAATATTTCAAAATTGATAAAAGCTACAACCATGGGTTATTTTTAGTTGTATTGTGCATGAAATTGTGCACATTTTCATATATAAAACTTTATGTAACGGCTAATTTAAAATGGTGCAATCATTACCACAATCACATGTATGATTTTTTTCGGAAGAGTTACCGCGCGGACATAAGGAAAGTTTTTTCATAAATTCACCATAAATCGAAATATTGTGCTAGAGACTTCCAATTAATTGCAAAATTAAGGTAAATGATTGAATATTACTAAAATATAAGAGTTTTAGCTTACAATTGCGTTTTTCGGCCATTTCGGTAGAGTCAAAGTTGACCGAAGGTGGAAATTTTGGCACTTATCGTTATTTATATGAAAATATCTCAAAACCGATAAAAGCTACAATCATGAGTATTTTATTGTTGTATTCTACATAAAAAAGCGCACATTTTCATATATAATACTCCATGTAACGGCTAATTTAAAATGGTACAAAAATTATGTCAAAGTGACGAAATAATTTCCGAGATGTGTCACAGATACTTTTTAGTGCGGCAAGAAAGAAATTCGCGCTTGCGCGCCTGCGTAACGATTGTAACCAAAACAACACCTTGATCCGTGAACTCCCAGCATCCCCCAAGGCGCGTGATTCAAGAGTTTTCGGCTGGTAGGCCTAAAAGTATTTTTCCGCAAATTTTAAAAAAAACTTTTGTATGTCGACGTAAAATACGTCCAGTCAGCACCCGAGAGACAAAAAATGTCGACGTAAAATACGTCCAGTCGGCGTTTAAGGGTTAACCAGTCAATTGACGACCTAACCCACTCTGCCATGGCGCCACACATAATAATAATAATAATAATAATAATAATAATAATAATAATAATTATTATTATTATTACTATTATTATTTACTGTTTTATTTCACTTTGTATGACAGTAACTTTAAAGTATTAGAAGAAAACATGCCTCCATAAAACCTTAATATTTTACATTATTATTATTATTATTATTATTATTATAAAAGATTAGTTTAACCAGACCTCTGAGCCTAATAAGGACTCTTCTCGGGCTGGTATTGTATTGTACATGAATTAGACACCTTGTGTTCTCAGAGGGTAGTATTTCTTTGGGTTTAATTGTAATAAAGGTAAATAGTTTCCAATTTAATTATATCTAACATCCTCACCTTTACTTTGATGTCAGCATGCTTCAAGTCATTGCCACAACCAAGCCAGATTTCCAAATAATACTGTTTGTTTAAAGCAGCATTAAGACCACATATAGAACATTTGTTTCCCTCAGACGTTTCCTCAACTTCAGCACTGCCGCACTTGCTGCAAGTTGTCCAAGTTGCAGCACTTTCCTCATCTACTCGTTGTATTGTTCCTGTAATTCATTTAAAAAATACAAACTGCTTTAGATTCAAAGTGGTACTGAGGAACTCCAGCACTTTATTTGTTTTTACAATGGTAATGGGGGAACTTATATAACATTATTATATGAACTAACCCCAAAACACAAAGAGAAAATAGGTTACAATGTACTGTATTTAAATTTCTGCCTTTAAGGGCATAAAAAACAAAGTCCTTATAAACAGTGTAATGGCACATAATGTGTAATGGCATATAATATGTACAGTCTATTTACCATAGCATACAGTTTTTGTAAATACACAAAAATGCTTTTACATTAACAGCCTGTTCTGGTTGTTGTTACACAAAATAAAACTATGGTTAATGTTAATAATAATCCCAGGTATTTTACTAACAGGATGCCAGTTGTTTTACAAAGAGGATATAAAATTAATGAGACAACCCATAAGGCACACAGGGTATAGTGTATATCCAAGTGAGGATCCCAGAGCAGTTACACTTAGGGTAAAGTATTGCTGTCCTGCCTGTTGGGCCTCCCTGGTGAGAGGGACCCCTCATCCTAGCATGGCATTAAACAGTTCACAGGAGAACTCAATTTATCAAAATAAAAGTACAGTATTAAAACCTTAATACTGTATAACAAACCCAAAAGAAGTGGATATCGTCAAGACCCAACATTGACTTCTGCTTTGGGAACGGAAGGTGGTCAAGGTTTCTAACCTTGGAAATGGAACAAACACTTTATGCTTAGAGTTACAGAATTATTTATGAAACAGACATTCAACGACATAAAAGTCATTCAAACAAACAAAATAAAAGACATGGCTTATAGAAGTCACTAAAAATAGCTATTCCGAAGACTGTCTATAAAAAGCAATAAAATGCCATTCTGAAGACTGTCTGTAAAAAGCATTGATAGCATAAATGTAAAAATAACAAACAAAATAACACTATGAACAGCATTCAGGATACCATTTTACTTACTGAAAACAATGATGAACCAATCAAAAAGAATACCATGTTAGACTCTTTTTAAAAAGAGATATCCCAAAGTCCAAGATTAGCTGTTGGTGAGTTCTGGGTTGTCTGCTGGTGCAGCTGGAGTTAGTTGTTAAGATCAGAGTTCTGAGTCAGTCTTTAGGCAGAACCTGTTATGGTCAGTAGTCTCGGCAGCAGTCTGTGAAGGCATTGACAGTCAGTAAGTTGTGTGTTATTGGTTTGTTGTTTAGTTGTTGTTGAGTTTGATATTGTTTGCTTTAGAGTTGTTGTGCCTGTGCTGTTGGATTTATTGTGCTTATGAGTTCCTGTTGAGTTATATGTGAGTTGTTGTGGTTGTGAGTTGTTGAGGGTTGTTGTTAGTGGATGTGTGTTGGCTTGTTGGTTTGTTGTTTTTTTTGTGTTAGTGATTGTTTGTGCAGTGGTCTTTTGCTGTGATTGTATTCCTTGTTTGTTGCTGTGTTGTTGAGTTGTGGTTGTATTCCTTGTTTGTTGTGGTGTTGTGGGGTTGTGGTTGGGTGTTGTGTTTTGAGTTGTGGGTTTGTGGTCCTTGGTTGTTGTCTTTGTTTTTTTTTTTTTTTTGTAGATGGGTCAGTTGTCCTGCGTGTATTTCACAGTGTAAAGAGGAAAGTGTGACTGAGGGTGAGTTTAGCAGCTGGATTGGTTAAGTTTATGTGGGGGGATTTTGCCCGCCTGCTTTTTGAGCTTGTGATCCTGCCACATATTTTTTGGCGCCCAAACAGGGACTGTTGGTGCGGCAGCTGCAGGACGATTGGGGTAGTGAGTTGTGTGATTGGTGAAGGAAAATGAGGATGGAAGGGTTGAAGGAGGAGTGGCAGTTGGCGAGGGAAGCTAAGGAAAGGTTGGAAGTGGAGAATGAGAGGTTGAGGGTGGAGTGTGAGGAGCTGAAGACTAGTTAGAGGAAATGAGAGGAATGCTAAGGAGTGCGAAAGTGGAAATGAAAGAGGTGAAAGGAGCGGAAGAGAGAATGGTTCAGAAAATGGACGAAAAATTCGGATTAATGATGAATGCAGTACAGGAGATGATGAAGGGATTCATGGGAAAGGGAGCTGTAGGAGGTAGGCCTACTGGGTCTTGTGATGGGCCAGCAGTGGTAAAGAAAGTGGAAAAGCGAATGGATGAGAGTACGAGTGACGAAGGTGATTTGGTTTTGATAAGTAAGGGAAAGAAGGGGAAGACACGAGATAAGGATAAACCTGAGGACAAGAATAAGAAGGGGGCTGAGGAAAAGAAGAAGACTAAGGGAAAGAAGGTTAGTAAGGGTGACAGACAGGTTGAGACTAGGACTGAATACATTGGGGAAAGGGCTGAGAGTGATTTAGATAGCGGTGAGTGGAAACAAGTGGGTAGAAAGAAGAAGGGTAAGAAAAACGTAGTTTATAGTATGGATGTGAGTATGGAAGTGGATTCGCTGTATTCGGAAGAGGGAAAGAAGGGTCAGAATGGAAGTAGCAAAAGTGAGAGTGAGAGTGAGCAGGAAGTACGAAAGGTTGCGTATATGTGGGAGGTACCCCGATGTGCACAACATGAGGAATATGGTGGTAGAGACATAGGGGACTTTTTTAAGGGATATGAGAAGTATTGAGAGGCCAAGTATGGGGAAAACACAAGCGTCTGGGCAAGAGAGTTAGGTAACTTCTTGACAGGATTTTTGTCAAGTATGTATGGGGTGATGATGAGTGTAGGGAATGTGCCATATGAGTGTGACAGCCAGGATTGTGGAACAGGCAAAGAGGATAAAGACTAGCGTTAGATATAGGAGAAAGCAAGATTTTGCAGAGGCAAGAATGAATGTTGGTGAGTCGTCGTCAATGTATGTCTGTAGATTAGAAACATTACCCATGAAAAAGTTTGAGGACAAAGGGATAAATGAGTGTAAGGACTTAGTGTGAAATTTGTTGGCGACTGTACCAGAGAGCGTATACGAGTTTGTGAATCTGAAATATAAGGAGAAAATGAGATGGGAGAATGAAAGGTTGATGTGGAACGACATTTTGGAAATAGTAGAGGATTACGAGTTAGGCGTATGAAAGAGAGTAGAAGTGTTAGTGTTAGGACTGAAGTAGTCGAGGTTATGCCAGAGTTTAAGAGCTATCGGAAGGCAGTTTTGGAAGGGCTAAGGCGAATGGCAGAGCGAGTGGCTCATAGGAGCCTTAGAGCAAGTAACGTGAGTGTAGTTAGCCCTGAAAGATATAGGAGTGCAAGAGTTGGAAGAGTAGGGTCAGTTAGTTGTGAGTGAGAGCAGCAGTGTTACAGGTGAGGTAAGCCAGGACACAAGAAGAATGAATGTCTGTGGGTGTCAGGAGCGTGCTTCGGGTGTGGACAAACGGGGCATTTGGTGAGTGAGTGTAAGAAAGATAGGGGTATTAAGTGTTACAGGTGTGGACAGATGGGGCACATAGCTAGTGGATGTCAGGGTACCTGTATGAACGTGGTTTGCGGCAACTGTGGGAAGACTGGGCATTATGCTAGCATGTGTAAAGAACAACGTGCAAATGTGTTGAATGTGGAATGGAAGATCACGTGGCAAGTGTGTGTAGGCGAAAGAGGATGAATCAGGTTGGGAATTCGGGAAACCAAGTGAAAAGGGGATTCAGTTGGGTGGGTCCTCTGGTATGCGGGCAGTAAGAGCGATGCATGTGCGTGAAGGATTGTTATATGAAAAGGGGTTTGGGGATAGAGCTCATGAGTGTAAGAGTGTAAAAGTGAGATGCAAAGGGGTGTGTTTGGTTGCTTTAATTGATACCGGGTGCAGTATCAATGTTCTTTTTAAGAATGGATGTGACAAGTTGTGGAGTGAGTGTGAAATTGGGGAGTGTAAAGGGGAGGTACGAACAATAGGAAATTTAGGTATGCCTGTGGTGGGAGTGATGCGTGAAAATATGGAAATCGGAGGGGTAATGGTGGATGAAAGTGACTTTTATGTGATCGAGGGAGTGAGTGATAAGTATGATATGTTATTAGGGTACGGGTTCTTAAGGAAGTGTGGGATGGTGGTCCGTCCGAGCACGAATATGGATAAGTTGTTAGTGTGAAAGTTGTGTGGCCAGATAGTCTTGGGATTGTCAAAGGTGACAAGTATGCATATGTGGTTGAGGGTGTGGATGCAAACAAGTTAGGAAGAGTAAGCGTGCATGTATACGACGGGATTTTGGATATGGAGAATCCGCGAATCCGCAGGTTTTTGTAGCCTCATTGCCGAGTATAAGGAAAAAGCGAGTGCGGGGTATACGTGAAGGTCACTGTGTGGAGTTGCTATACACATTGGTGAGTACGGACGACGAAAGATATGTTGAGGTACAGCAGGTGATGGCAGGTAGCGTGAAAGTAGGTGATGATTGGGAGTATGATGAGTTGAGAGAAAGAGTTAAGGTGGATGAAAATGTTAGTGACGACGAGAGGAGGCGGTTGATGCAGATGTTGTGGGATAGGCAGGGTGCGTTGAGTTGTGGTGACGAAGATTTTTGGGGGTCTAAGCTTCCTGAATCCAAGATAGTTTTGGAAGACGGTACCCCCATATATCAGCGTCCCCAACACTTTTCCCTGAGAGATTGAGGAGCAGTGTGAGGTGCTTTAGAGAATGAGAGTGATAGGAAGGAGTGAGAGTGGCGGGAATAACCCCATAATCCCTGTACGTAAGCTGGATGGAAGTCTGCGGATGTGTGTATATCATAGAAGGGTGAATGAAGTGATTGTGAAGGAGCGATTTCCGATGAATGTGGTGTTTGATTGTGTGTACAAGATGCATGGGATGAGAGTGTTTACCAAATTAGAGCTGGTAAGGGGCTATTACCAG
Source organism: Macrobrachium nipponense (assembly GCF_015104395.2). Taxonomy (NCBI): domain Eukaryota; kingdom Metazoa; phylum Arthropoda; class Malacostraca; order Decapoda; family Palaemonidae; genus Macrobrachium; species Macrobrachium nipponense. The sequence goes on from NC_061108.1 coordinate 76,076,051, forward strand.
ATGCCTCTGGAGGAGGGGAGCAGGCCTCTTACCACTTTCTCAAGTGGTAGTTGCCACTACCAGTTTTAAACGTTTGAGTTTTGGGTTGGCTAACACACCTGCTGCCTTTCAAAGGGCAATGAATGGGGTTTTGGCTGGGTTTGATAGAAGGAAGGTGACTGTTTATAGATGATATTTTGATTGTGAGTGAAACTGTTGAGGAGAATATGGAGCTGCTTGAGAAGGTGTTAGATCACTTGGAAGAGGTTGGAGTGAAAGTGAAGCTAGAGAAGTGTATGTGGTTGGCTGGGGAAGTCGAATTTCTAGGTCATAAGGTGAGTGCTAGTGGTGTAAGGAAGAGTGAAAAGTTTGTGGACAAGGTAAGGGAGTGTCGTGTCCCTGGACCGTGCATGAGTTAAAGGGTTTTTTGGGTTGATTGAGTTCGGGAGGAAGTTTGTTAGGGATTGTTTGGGTATAGGGAAGCCGTTGACTGAATGGACAGGGAAGAAAAATTGTACTAAGCGAATGGTGGGAGCATTTAAGAGATTGATAGTGAGGAAGCGAGTGAGCTTGAGCTGTATACTGATGCGAGCGAGGTTAGTATGGGAGGGTGTTTAGCGCAGATGCAAGAGGTGAATGGGGAGGAACAGTTGAGAGTAGTTGCGTATGTAAGTAAAGTTTTTAATAAAGCGGAGCGAAAGTATTCAGTGGTTGAAAAGGAGCTTGCGGCAATAAGGTTTTGTGTGAAAGCGTTGAAAGTGCTTTTGTATGGGGTAAAATTTATTGTCTGGATGGACCATCGGCCATTAGTGCATATGAGCAAGGAGAGTGTGAAAGCAAGGATCGCGAGGATGATTGAAGATTTGAGTGAGTTTGATTTTAGGTTAGAATATGTGCCAGGGAGTAAAAATGTGATCGCTGATGCAATGTCTAGGATGCATGGTAGGGGCAACGGTGTCGTGAAGAGTGGCTGGGGTCAGAATGTGGTGCCTGAGGGTTTGGTTGTAAAAAAGAGGTTTGAAGGGGGTGACAAGAGTGTGTGAATGTTTTTTCAGCGTTGAAAGACTTGGGAGGAAGAGGTCTGGTTGAAGAGGTACCCGGTAGTGCGAATGAGTTGCAAGTGAGGTTGATGAGCGAAGTGCAGAAGGGAGTGGCATATACGGAGGAACAAGGTGGGGAAGAGGAAATGTTGCATAAATTGCTGTCAGCAGTAGCTGAGTTGTTTGGAATAAAGGTGTTTTTGTATTTTGGATGGGACAGACCGGTCGAGTATCGAGGGAGGGTCAGGTTAGGTTGGGAGATTTGAAAGTAGTATACATAACTTTGTAATCATGGAAGAAAATGATATGCCAGCTTGCTTTTTGATAGGGATAGATTTTTTGAGGATGCATGATGTAAGCATAGATATAGGAAATGGGATTCTTAGCAAGGGGGGTAGCACAATAGCTAGGATTCAAGGTGGTACCTAGTGTGTTTGCAGCGAACTTTGTGGGGGTGATTGATATTGCTAGAAGTGAGAACTATTTGTTGAGTGAGGAAGAGATTGAGGAAATGCAAGATAAATGCTTGGAGATAAGTATGTTGCGGCAGTGTGTTTTAGGGGTAGTGCGTGTGGAAGATTGGCTGTGTGAGTTGGATATATATATATAAGAGGGTTGCTAAACAGTTTGTAGTTTGTATAAACATAGTGTACTTTTTGCATCAGGAAGGGGTGTATGACAGGGATGTGTATGTGCCGGCATTTTCTGTTGAGTCAGCAGTGAGTATGTGTTTGTTGGTTAAAGTTAACTATATCTTAGTTTTACCAGACCACTGATTAACAGCTCTTCTAGGGCTGGCCCAAAGAATTAGATATTTTTACATGGCAAGGAACCAATTGGTCACCTAGCAATGGGACCTACAGCTTATTGTGGGATTCAAACCCCACTAGATCGAGAAATTGACTTCTATCACCAGAGATAAATTCCTCTGATTCCGCGTTGGCAGAGCCGGGAATCGAACTTTGGACCACCGGATTGGCAGCCAAGCGCGAAAACCACTCATCCAGCGAGGAACTGTGTTTGTTGGTACATGATCAGTTTGGGCTTATGGGGAAAAACAAGTTGTGGGAGTGCATGAGAGAGAGCTTGTATGCACCTGGGTTGAGTAAGATTTCTGTGGATGTGGGTGTTACGTGTGAAGACTGTCAGAGGCGAAAGTATCAGTTATATGCGAGTCCACCTGTGTTGCGATTGCAGATGAAAGAGCCATTTAAAATATTTGTGATTGATTGTGTTTTGTTGCCAAAGACTGTGAGGGGGCATGTGGGAATGATTGTGATGGTGGATCACAAGTAAATTTGCCTATGCAGTTCCCATCAAAGATAAGAGGAGAGAAACCGTTGCGCAAGTGATGTTGCCTATGTGTAAGCCAGCAAAAATGTTGAGTGATAAAGGGCCTGAGCTTGTGGGGTGGGAATTTGAAGAAATGTTGAAGGAGTAGGGTATTGTCCATGTATATTCTACTCCGTATATACCCAGTACAAATGGTTTGGTGGAAAGGACTGTTAGAACTATGACAGATTTTGCGAATGATTAGTAAAGGCGACATGTATGTAGGACGTGCAGTGTGGGTATGTAACGCCACACTGCAGAAGAGTATAGGTATGTCTCCTTGTAAGTATGTGTTGAATTTTCAAAGGATTGTTAGGCTGCAGTTGGGTCTGTCAGAGAGTGATCAGGATTTGTGGAAGAAAGAGAGTGAAAGGTTTGAAAGTTTTAAGATTGGAGATAAGGTGTTGAAAGCGTGGTTGAGATGGGGAGAATGAATGTGAATAAGGTAAGGGAGAAATTTGAAGGGCCTTTTGAGATTTTGGATGTGGGACCAAGTGGATTGAGTTATGTGTTGGGGAAATTGCGAGTAGATGGGGGCGTGGATGAGGTTAGGGCACACCATAACCAGCTTCGTAAGTGGAGGGAAGTACTGCAGTATGTTCAGGAGAATGCCAATGAGTGAGTGGTTGAGGGTGAATAAATGTGAGCAGATTGTCAGTGAGCAAATGGGTCTGGAAGATTGGCAGTTGGTGTTGGTTGAGTACGGAAGAAAGCAGAAGGAGGTAAGGAAAGGGAATGAAAGGGAGAAACGTGAGCTGCATGATAGAGGGGTTAGCGTTAGGGTAAAAATGGTGGATAAGGCATGTAATACGGATGACTTTGAGGGGAGGAATGATACTTATAGTGTGTGTGGGTTTGAATTGTCAGGGTTTAGTGAGATTTCAGCAGGAAAGGGATCAAGTAGTTAGGATGTGGTTGGCAGTATGAATGAGTCTCTTCAGGAGTTTGGCAGGAGTGTAAATGAGGTGAGTGATTTGGTGGCAGAGTTATGAGAGATATTAGGACATGAGTTAGAAGGGGTAGATGAGATAGTGAATGGGATTTGGAAGGATGATAGTGAGGGAGATAGTAGTGAGAGTCTGACTGGGAGTGGTCTGGGAGTAGTAGATGGCAGTGTAACTGAGTGTGTAAAGGGCCATGTGTCCAAGCATCCGTGGGTGTTGCGGAAGGCTATTTGGTGTGGGTGTTGTTTGCAAACAGTTTGCAAACAATGTTTCCTGTCCAGACTTCAGTTGTCATAAGGATACTCGTTGGTGTAGTAGCTTCTGTAATTTACTTAGCTATTTTAATGCGCTCAAAGAGGGATAAGAGAAAGAAAAGGCCTACCTTTGATTGTGGGTATTCAATTAGGCTTCTTTTCTTTTCTTTTCCCTTTTCTTTTAGGTGTCCTATAAATAGCATTTATAGGGAGGAATAGGGATTCAATGATGCATGCATTTTTTCTTCAGAATCTAAATAATGCATTTGATCGGCCTCTTCGCTCAATCTTCCCCCAACCCCAAACATCCCAGGATGCACTGACTTCCCTTTACCACCCTCTATTGCATGAAAGCAGCGATAGATAGATATAGTGATTCTTTCATTTCCCACAATATTTGCGCAAACTCGTGTATATACACATAAATACATACACATATATAGATAATATATATAAACATATACATACAATGTACATGTATATATATATACATACATGCATGTATACATATGTATGTAAGTAAAAATATAAATACATTATAAATGTGTATATATACATCTACACACAAAAACACTAAATGTTTTCTATTCTGGATGGGAAACAAGTAAACAGTAAAAATTGTTTGCAAACATTGTTTCCTAGTGTGGACAGGCCTTAAGGCGACGTTGTCAAATGTAATGGGGGAGGAAATATGGAGGAGTTATGGGAGTTCCATTTGACAACATCCTTGAGAGAGAGAGAGAGAGAGAGAGAGAGAGAGAGAGAGAGAGAGAGAGAGAGAGAGAGAGAGAGAGAGAGAAAGAGAGAGAGAGAGAGAAAGAGCATAATTGGTGGATGGGTGGTTAACGGTTGAATTGGCTGTTGGTGAGTTCTGGGTTGTCTGCTGGTGCAGCTGGAGTTAGTTGTTAAGATCAGAGTTTTGAGTCAGTCTTTAGTCAGAACCTGTGATGGTCCGTAGTGTCGGCAGTGGTCTGTGAAGGCACTGATAGTCAGTTAAGTTGTGTGTTATTGGTTTGTTGCATAATTGTTGCTGAGTTCGAAATTGTTTGCTTTAGAGTTGTTGTGCCTGTGCTGTTGGATTTGTTGTGCTTATGAGTTCCTGTTGAATTATATGTGAGTTGTTGTGGTTGTGAGTTGTTGAGGGTTGTTGCTAGTGAGCTGTTGTGGTTTCTTGGTGTTGTTAGTGGGTGTATGTTGGCTTATTGTGTTGTTGTTTTTTTGTGTTAGTGATTGTTTGTGCAGTGGTCTTTTGTTGTGGTTGTATTCCTTGTTTGTTGTTGTGTTGTTGAGTTGTGGTTGCATTCCTTGTTTGTTTGCTGTGTTGTTGAGTTGTGGTTGTATTCCTTGTTTGTTGTTGTGTTGTTGAGTTGTGGTGTTATAGTCCTTGGGTTGTGCTGTGGGGTTGTGGTTCTTGGTTGTTGTCTTTGTTGTTGGTGGTGTCTCAGTGACCTCAATCAGCGGACAGCACAGCATAGCCCTGGGTATCTGGAGTTGGGTGAGTACATGTGTTTGTGTGTGTGTGTGTGTGTTTTTTTTTTTTTTTTTTTTGTAGGTAGGTCAATTGTCCTGCGTGAATTTCATAGTGTAAGATTGATTGATTGATGCAAAAAAGTACCATGGCGTCCCAACAACTTAGGTCATCGACGCCGGAAATATGCCATTATGTAATTAAAAACTAAATAATTAATAAATAGGTAAAAAAATTTAAAAATGTTCTTATATACACTTAAGTTTCAAGTATGATATCATTTATACTTTACTATAAAAAGTTATAACTTTTGTAGGAAGCCCGCTTCCTCCACAAACCTAAAAATACCACTCGCCTGACTAATAATATTCCTTCCAAGTACCCTGGAGAGAAGGTATTCCCCTTCCTCATTACGGCACTCTGAGAGGAAACGCTCTCTTATGTCCTGAAGACTGGGACACTCGACCAGCAAGTGTCGCACAGTCAGAGGAACTAGGCAGTCATCACAGAATGGCTGGGGATGTCCAGCCATTAAATAACCATGTGTTAGGTGTGTGTGGCCAATTCTTAAGCGGCAAAGGGCCGTTTCCCATCTCCTCGACATTTTGCTGTAATTAAAAGGAATTGCTGATCTCGTAATTTCCAACATCTTTTGATTGCTTTCTACTAAATTTTCCCATTTATTTTGCCACTTCTCTTGGGCTTTTTTTTGTATGTAAGGGAAAAAATCTCTAAATGGTAATGCAATATTTCTTTGTGGACCATCATGAATTGCTCTTTTCGTTAGCTTATCAGCCTTTTCGTTTCCAGCTACTCCTGTGTGCTGGTACCCAACAGAAGTTTACGGTTTTCCTTTTTCGGTTAACTAAAAACAACCATTCTAAAATCTCTAAAATCAGAGGATGTTTTGAATAAAAATTCATAGCTTGAATCGCACTTAGAGAATCTGTGAAAATAGTAAAACTGTTATCGTCACAAAGTAAAATTTTCTTAATTGAAACTAAAATGGCATACAACTCAGCTGTAAAAATGGAGCAACAATTTGGTAATGATCCACAGAGTTCAAAATTTGGAAAAACTGCTCCATAGCCAACACCAGCATCAGATTTGGAACCATCAGTATAAATACTGATATCACTTTCATGCTGAGTTTGGCAGCTGAATTGGTTAAGTTTTTGTGAGGGGGGGGATTTTGTCCGCTTGTTTTTTGAGCTTGTGATCCCGCCACATTGGGAGTGGACGTTGGTCAAGGTTTCCAATGCTATAGACTGACCAAAGAATATCAGTGCTCAAGTTGAAAAAATTATTTATTGAGCAGACATTCTATGAATGAAATGTCATTTAGACACAGAAAAGAAAAGACGTGACTTATAGAAACCTCAACAAAAAGTCAAGATGAAGATTATTTATCAATAAAAAATAAAGTAACAAATATAAAAATAAAAAGACATGATACTACTATGAACAATATTCAGAATACCATTGTACTTCCTGAGAATAATAACGCACTGGTTGAAAAGAACATAGTACTACTACAGTGGTACCTCGAGATATGAAAGGCCCAACTTACGAAAAACTCGAGATACGAAAGCAAATACAAAGATTTTTGTGGCTCTACATACAAAAATTGTTCAAGATACGAAAGGTTGTTGCTGTAAAGTCCGAGATTCACCCGGACCACCGATAACAATTTTAAAACTCGTATGCCGCCAACTGAGAAGACTCGCCACCATCCTCCCGCTCTCCCATTGGTTCCTGATGCTAGTCACAGCCATAAGATCCTTCTCTCCTATTGGTCAGCATCTCTCCCATCGTGCATCTACATAGCACGCAGAATTCGTTTATTAACGTAAATTTGTTAGTGATTTCGTTGTAGTATACTTTATCGTGATGTGTGAGAACTTTACTACATACGTACGTATACTACATATCATAATTACGTACAGTATATACGTAGTCATGGGTCCTAAGAAAGTTGAAGTTCATGGAAAGAAGAGGATGCTTTCATTGGAGACGAAGATGGAGATCATTAAAAAATATGAAGCTGGTATGCGATTGAGTGTGATCGCCAAGGAATACGGCCGAAATCCTTCGACAATAGGCACCATCCTTAAGCAGAAGGATGTCATCAAAGCAGCTACACCTTCCAAGGGCGTGACTATTTGTCCAACAAGAGGAGCCAAGTGCACGATGAGATGGAAAGGCTGCTTCTTGTCTGGATAAAAGACAAAGAAATCGCTGGCGATACGATAACGGAGACAGCAATCTGCCACAAGGCCTGCGCTATTTTCGTCGATTTGATTGCCCAGGCCGAAGATGACGGAGGAGAAGGGACATCGACGCCAACCCCAGAGTTCAAGGCTTCTCATGGGTGGTTCGAAAAATTCTGTAAACGGACTGGCATCCATTCGGTGGTGCGGCACGGGGAGGTGGCCAGCTCAGACACGAAAGCGGCCGAAGCCTTTATTAAGACGTTCGACGAGATGACAATCAACGAAGGCTACACCTCAGACACGAAAGCGGCCGAAGCCTTTGTTAAGACGTTCGACGAGATGACAATCAACGAAGGCTACAGTTCTCAGCAAGTCTTCAACTGTGATGAGACTGGCCTTTTTTGGAAAAAATGCCTAGTTGGACGTACATCACGCAGGAAGAGACCACAAACCTCACCTTGCGTGAATTTTGGAAGGAGCATTTCAATGTTGTGATATGCATCAGACTCATCGACCAAGCTTTGCAGGAGGTTTCGAGGCGAACCTTGAATTCCTTGTGAAGGAAACTCTGGCCTGATGCCGTATACGCCCGAGACTTTGAGGGATTCGACGTGGGCGAAGCTGGTGCTGCAGATTCAGGAACAGTTGATGATCCCAAAACTGTTTCGCAACCAGATCTTGACAAGATCGTTACACTCGGCAAGTCCATGGGGCTGGTCGTCGACGAGGACGACATCAATGACCTTCTCGAGGAGCACCAAGAGGAGCTTACCCCGGGTGACCAGAAGGAGTTGGAGGCCATGCAACATAACGTCATTCAAGAAGAGTTCTCTAGCAGCGGCGAGGAGGAGGATGACGACTCTATGACAACGGCAGAAATTAAGGATGCTCTAGCTGCTTTTCATAAGGTGCAATCATTCGTTTGCCTGAGTCGTTTAAGGAACATTGTCAAAAGCAGGCAGAAGCAATCTCCCTTGGATAGTTATTTTTTAAAGAGGCCTTTAGTAGGAGTAAGCAAAAAGGAAGAACCAAGTGATACTATGACAAAACAGAATGTTGAAAGTGGTGAAGAAGTTGAAATTTTGTATAAAAAAAAAAATTATATTTTAGATTTTTTGTAAAGTTAAGTGTTACAGTTTTGTTAATGTGTTTTGTAAAGTTTAGTTTATGTTTTCCTGACATTTTTTTATGTTTCGTAAAGTTAAGTGTACGTACTATAAGAAGTTTTCTGCCGTTTGTCCTCTTCCTTGTCTCCACTTTCGGAGATAGCCTCACTCGAAAGGTAAGCTTCCATATTTTACTACATGCTTACGTATGTACGTACAGTATTTCTTGTATACCATGTACACTAATACACTTTATTAGTGTACATGGTATGAAGTTAGGTATTGAATGGTCCAAATTGTTGTAGTATTTCATTGTTTATAGGTCAATTTAGCTTTATTATGAAATTTACTTGGGTGTTTTTGGAGGGCTTGGAATGGATTAGCCATTTTACATGTAAAATGCGGTTCAAGATAAGAAAAACTCATGATACGAAGGCCGCCTCGGAACGGATTAATTTCGCATCTCAAGGTACCACTGTATTAGATTCATTTAAAAAGAGATACTCAAAGGTACAGGGTTGTGAACTATATGATCTACCAAGTAAAAAGGTAAAAAAAAACAAATATTAAAAATTGCAAAAATAAAATTTGAAGGTCAAGATCTACCTCAGAAAATAAAAATTTTAGACCAAACCAGAAAAATAAGACTATATGTCCCAAAACTGCTGCAGTGTCAAAATTGTAGTATATATGGACATGGAAAAAAGTACTGTCAAAATTAACCTGGTCCATGATCAAGCCACTAGTTTCAAGGCCCCATTCTTTATCCCAAATACCTTTAGATTTGGTGGCAAAGAACAAGAAACTAAGTGCAAACTCCCATTTAAACTAAGTGCAAAATCACATTTTTTTTAAAGTGAAGTTCTGTGGTGACTTACCTAAGCAAGCTGGTTATGGTTGTAGTACTGTCAAATCATCCCCAGCGATAGGTAGCATACCTGCCTGTTAGGAAGACGTGTGGTTTGTCACTGTAGCGCCTATGGGTCACTTATGGCTCAGTACCATCCTGCCCGCTATTGATACATAGTGTAGTCAAATCTCTTCGAGCTTGAGGCAAGTGTTGCTAGAGTATAGGAAAAAACGGACCTTTTGGTCTGTCTGCTATGACCGCTAGGTAAAACCTTAATTGCTTGAACTGGGCATAATGTTTTGTCTGCTAATTCTAGTTCACTTAGCATAGGAGGTTTCCTTCTTAAAGGAATCCCATTCTTGGTCAGGAATGACAGGCCAGAGGACAATAATAATTGATCATCAACCATTTGCTTGATGTATTGTCCCCATCTAAGAGAGCCCAGTTTGCTAATACGAGCTCCTGATGCTAATACAATCCAGAATATTGCATAATGTAGCTTGTGAGTGATTATATCGGGTCCACTGAATTAAGGGGCTGATCGAAGTCTAAGCACTTTGTTCAGGGACCAATGATTGGAACCCTTCTACAGTGGATCTTTGTAGTGCAAAGGACTGCAGAAGGCAAAGGACTGCAGAAGGAAAGTGACTACTTGATACTAGAATCAAATCACAAAATCATAAAACAATGATTCCTTTAATACTACCTTGTATTCCATTATTGTTATAACTGCAAGACTTACTGGGCTGTCAATATGGATATAATGTAACTATATCTCCCATGCATACTGGTCACTAGTGCCAGATATATGAAGTCTGTAATTTTTGCACTAGGTACCTAGCAATGTTGGGAGAGTAATTTTCACAGAACAGGTATTTAAGAAAATCCATCTGTGAAGATCTTGGCTTAGAAAGGAGGATCTTTAAACGACTTTCCCTCTTACTGACTAGGACGAAACATCGGACAGTATTGGAATTTATCTCTTCACTAGTTTTTAAAGTAATAGGAGCCAATGCTTGTTGGGCCAATTCGGGGCTATGTATTAAGTAAGCTGTTCCTTAGTAGGTTAAGAGTTTGCCCCACACCTCAAAATCTGGAACAATGGAGGAAACTATATTCGTCCTCCATTTGTTCCAGTCTTTTAGTAAGGTATCTCCTAATGTTGCTTGACTGGCAGTTTGTGATGCTTATATGTGGCAAACAGTCCACTTCCATTTGTGGAAGCATGTTGGCTATTTTCTGAAAGAGTGGTTGTCTAACTCCACTCTGTTGAGGCTGTCATTTTCCTTCATAGAGAGTCTTACTATTACATTGAGACCCACCGTAAGGTGAATTGCAGACAAGTACCACTTCCTTTCTTGCCACACTGAAGGATGGCTTGCATTACTATATTGAGAGGAGGCGAGTATCATCTAGACATCTTAATGTAGGACATTACATTCATGTTGTCTAGAACCAACCAAATATCTCTTTTCTGGTGGTTTGAGTTTTTTGAGAGGCAAAAAGACAGCCATCAGCTCCAGGAAATTGATACAACAATTCCTCAGAGTAGCTGAACACCTACTTGCACCTAACGATCCTCCCAACGTGCCAACAAGGCATCTGTGTGTATTGTCATTTATACAGACTAAGGAGTCAGGGTGATGTGTATCGCCAGAGATTCCTTCCGGGATCAAGGCCAAAGTATCTCCCCACCTTTTTTATTCTTTTGATGAGGTCGGTCTCGAATCTTGTTTCTTGCATGCAATAGCAAAAATTTGTTCATGTTGTAATCAGAGTATTGGATCTATTATTGATGCAAAGTGCAACATGCCCATCATATGTTCTAACTTCTGTTTGGAAACTGGGCTGTGCAAGGCACGTTTTGAGGAATTGCCTTATTCTATTCTGATATGATGGGGAGAGACGAGCCATGAAAAGTATTCCAGCACAGTCCCAGCTACTGAAAGACTACTGGGTGTGAGGTGGGATTTTGCCAATTTATCATAAAACCTTTTGACAGTAGTCAGTTGACTACTGCTCTCAGGTTTTTCAAGCACACTTTTCTTGTGGGTCCTCAGATCAACCACTTGTCTAGGTGGACCATTAGTCACATTTATGATTTCTCAAACAACTAATATTACCAACTTGTCAAATCTTATGGCAATGTTTAGCCCACAGGCATGACTTTGATTCTGTTCATATCTTTACGTATCCAGGGCCTTAGGAAGGGACGAAAGGGAACGACAACAATGACATGCCAGTATGTATGTGTCTTTCAGATCTATATTTGTCTATAGAATACACTAGGGCAATGGTAGTTATTCAGAAATTTGGCAAACAATGTGATTGTTTAATGTTGATACATCTAGGTTACTCTTTGTTTGGATGAATCCTTTTTGGGAACACTTAAGAGAGACATGCTTGGTGGCAAATCTGCGCATGTTTCTCTATGGCTCCCATTAACAGGACCTTTCTGCACATAACATTCCAGAGAGGAGTCTGGTTTTTGGAAGAATCCCTTTACAGGAGGGGGAGGGGCGAGACTGTTTCCACCCCAGCCTGTTCAAAATTAATGCGTTCCCCCAAAAGGGAAGACTTCAATTGCCTGTGGTGTCGCTGAAGTCGACCCCCAACCATACCATTCCTATTGGTATTGGTATCCACCTCTTCCTCTGCCCTTGATAGGTATTCCATTTCTTGCCTTTCCTTTTCCTATAAGAGGGTCTTTGGACCTTGTGAAAAATATTTTCTTGCTGTTGTTGTCCTACTGTGAGGGATCACCCCTTCTGAACACCTACCTGTTCTTTGAGGTAAAAACTTTTGGGGTGACTGAAGGCTTGCCTTTTTTAAGCGAGGCTTTTTGGGTTGGGTAAGGGAAAGTTTTTGTTTTTTTGTTTCGTTAATCCCCCTCTTTCCCATAAGAGAGTACTCTTGTACAATTCTGCTGGCGGGCTTGCCTGTTAACTTTTTAACCACAACAAACTCCTCAAACTGGTCCTTATCATGAAATAATGAAGTTACATTGGGAAGTGACTAGTTGGAGAACTCCAATGTTTCCATTTGTGCTTTTATGCGCCACAGGGTTCTCATAAGACTTTTAACTACAACAGCAACAATTGCTCTGGAATATTTTGGAAGACTTTTAACCCTTTAACGCCGATTGAACGTATTAAACATAGACGAAAATTGTCTGTTGGGTGCCGAACTGACGTATAGTACATCAACAAAAAAGTTTTTTAAAAATTTGCAGAAAAATAGTTATAAGCCTACTAGGCGAAAACTTTTGAACCACGCGCCTTGGGGGATGCTGGGAGCTCGTGGATCAAGCTGTTGTTTTGTTTACAAGCGTGACTCGGGTGCGCATGCGCGAAATGCCTTCTTCTCGCATCAGCAAGCATCAGCGACGCATCGTCCGAGAGCGATCTTTTGCCGCAATCGTGTTTTGCTGAAGTTTTGCAAAAGTTTGAGTATTTGTGGTGGTACAAGACGTACGTAGAGATGTCTGAACGTCGAATGGAGCGCGAAAGGTGCGTTTTACCCGTCGGGAGGGATCATACGAGACGTATATTTTACTTGGATGCTGGCGAGGGACCAAGCACCCAAGATGACCTCGCTCCTCAACGACGTTCCGTGCGGCCTCGTGGACAAAAGTGTTCAAGGACCACGTGTGTCTCGTGTGCCTTTTATAACCCCTAGGAAGCATCGGGGTGTCCTGAGGGGCATTCGTAGGCATTTGGGAGGCCTCGAACCAAAGGACATAGACGACTACTTGTTAGAGCTGGATCGGCAACATGTCGCAAGTCCTCATTTTGATGGTGGTTGGTCATCTAGTGACGAGGACATCACTCCCGATGTTAGTCATGATGAATATTTGCCCCCAATGTCTGTACGAGGGTCACATGCCGAAAGTGAGCTCAAATTTAGTGGTTTTAGTGCTTATGAGGAGGAGGAGGAGGGAAGGAGGAGGAGGAGGAGGCGAGGAGGAGGAGGAGGAGGAGGAGGAGGGAGAGGGGAGGATGAGGAGGAGGAGTTGTCGTCTAGTTTTGTCGTTGATGATGACATAGAAAGCGAGGGCCTAAGTGAGGGAAATGGGCCAGTGGGGGGGTTTTGAGTGCGGAATCGTGCCCAAGCACGTGCACACGCATGGGCTTGTAGAAGGTCGGAGCGTCGCGCCAGCCAAGGTGAAGGCTGGTCGTCCGAGAGCGACGAGGGGCTCCGACCCCACCCCACCTAACATAACATGCTATGCTGTTCCTTATGCGGGAATTGCTGGAATACCTGGTAGCAGAGACGGCAGACTACGCTCGGTACTGCCGTGACGAACTACGGACGACATTGTCGTATCGCTGGCGGGGCTGCAACCTCACCGACATGGACCATTTTTTGGGGCTCCACATTTTTTTTGGAATGATGCCTGCTGCCAACGTCAGGCAATATTGGAGGCAGAATTTTTTTTTTAAGTACGCCCAATGTGCCCGGCGTTATGCCCCGTGATAGTTTCCTGGCGTTGGACAGGTATTTCAACGCCTTCAACCGAAGGGCCATACCCCGGAATAACCCTGATCGCCTCATCTTAGTCCGCCCAGTGTTGGAGTACATTCGTGAACGGTGCCAAATTCTTGTGCTTCCTGGCAAGAACCTTTCTGGCAAGAACCTTTCTTTGGATGAGGGGATGATGCCTTACAAAGGACGTCTGAGCAAATAAGTGTACAACCCATAGAAGCCGAAGAAATACAACACTGGATACGTTGTGGACTTCTCTGTGTATTCCGGGGTCTTCTCCATGCTGGGTGGCACTGTCTTCAGTCTTGTGGATTGTTTCCGTAAAAAGGGATACCACCTGTTTATGGATAATTATTATAACTCGGTATCCCTGACCCAGGAACTGTATGAAGCAGGTGTGTACGTCAGTGGTACCCTTCGGTTGGTGCGTGGGGCCCCGAATGCCCTCAAGAAGTTTGCTAGCCAGCCGCAACATCTGGCAAGAGGAGAGACAGAGTGGCGGCGGAAGGGAGCTGTCTTCGTCATCTGTTGGAAGGGGGTCCGACTCATCCCTATGATTACGAGTCATGAACCCATCCAAGAAGAGATTATCCAGCGGAAGAAGACACGTCGGCAGGGCCGAGTTATGTATGAGGAGTTTCGTGTCAAGCGGCCTACCGTCATTGGGCACTACAATAGGCACATGGGAGGAGCTGATCTCTTTGATCAACTCATCCAGTATTATCCCTTTGCCAGGAGAACCAGGAGGTGGACACAGAAGCTCCTCAAATACATTCTTCAGTTGGCCCTCCAGAATGCCTACATCCTCTACTGTGGGTGCTATAATCCAGACCTCCGGAGGTTGTCCCACATCCAGTTTCTCGAGGTAGCCGGGAATGCCCTCATCAACTTTAATCCCGATGAATGGCCTTCCATCACTTCCCCCTGCCCTGAGCTACAGATCTGCCCCTAGAGGAAAGGGCAGGTGTTAGGACGGCCAACTTCGGTTGTCCTGCTCCTGCCGCTGCTGTCGCCGCCCCTGCTGCCGCCGCCCTTGATGATCCCGCCCCTGCTCAGATTACGACTTCTCGTCGGATAGTGGACCCTGTGTGTTGGCTGCAGCCAGGGGATCACACACTGGAGCTCCTACAAGGGTGCAGGCAGAAACGGTGCCGGGTGTGCCATATGAATGGCAGAAGGAGAGACACCCGGTTCTTCTGTCGCACCTGCAATATAGCTCTTTGCAGGTTCGGGGAGTGTGACCGCAAGTACCACATTGCGGTCGTATATTGGAGTACGCCTACCCTAGGGACAACGGAGGGCGCAGAGGGCAGCTGAAGGGAGTCTGCCCATCAGCAGTAAGGGCACGCATCTCCCTCCTCCACCTGTACCTCGTCATGTCGAGAGGAAAAAAATGCAAAACTCTTCAATGAAGGAGGTAGACAACAAGAATAGAATGAAGAGTCAGGATTACAAGTGAGTATTCTGCATTGATTTTATATTTAGTTTTATATTTATTACAAGTTTTTATATATCTGTAATTATTGATGTATTTTATGTGTTATTTCATTTTATGCAAAAAGAAAAGTTTCACCTGCATTCCTTTTAGTTATGTATTCGTACCAGAATAAGAAAATTTAATATATATATATATATATATATATATATCTATATATATATATATATATATATATATATATATATATGGTATATATATATATATATTGGGTAAGCAAAAAATCTAACATTCTAGTAATATTCAATCATTTATCTTCATTTTGAAACAAATTGGAAGTCTCTAGCACAAAATTTTGATTGATGGTGAATATTTGAAAAAAACTTTTTCCTTCCCTCCGCGAGCGGATTCTCCGCTGCAAATCTCCGAAATGCTTAAGTCACATTATCGTAATATTTGCACCATTTCATATTAGCCATTATATAGAGATGTATATATGAAAATGTGCGAAATTTCATGTAGAATACAACAAAAAATAATTCATGGTCGTAGCTTTTATCATTTTTGAAATATTTGCATATAAATCACAATAAATAGAAAAAATTCGACGTTCTGTCAACTTTGACTTGACCGAAATGGTCGAAAAACGCCATTGTAAGCTAAAACTCTTACAGTCTAGTAATATTCAATCATTTATCTTCATTTTGAAACAGATTGGAAGTCTCTAGCACAATATTTCTATTTATGGTGAATTTTTGAAAAAAAAAAAAAAAAACTTTTTCCTTTCCTCCGCACGCGGATTCTCCGCCACAAATCTCCGAAATGCTTACGTCCCATTCTTGTAATATTTGCACCATTTCATATTAGCCGTTATATAGAGTTGTATATATGAAAATGTGCGCAATTTCATGTAGAATACAACAAAAAATAATTCATGGTCATAGCTTTTATCATTTTTGAAATATTTGCATATAAATCACGATAAATAGAAAAAATTCGACGTTCGGTCAACTTTGACTCGACCGAAATGATAGAAAAACGCAATTGTAAGCTAAAAATCTTACAGTCTAGTAATATTCAATCATTTATTTTCATTTTGAAACAAATTGGAAGTCTCTAGCACAATATTTTGATTGATGGTGAATTTAAAAAAAAAAAAAACCTTTTTCCTTAAGTCCGTGCAGTAACTGCCGGAAAAATCAGAATTTTTTTAGTCAGATTGTCGTAATGTTTGCACCGTTTTATATCAGCCATTACATAAAGTTTTATATATGAAAATGTGTGCAATTTCATGTAGAATACAACACAAAACAACCCATGGTTGTAGCTTTTATCAGTTTTGAAATATTTTCATATAAATAATGATGTGCCAAAATTTCAACCTTCGGTCAACTTGACTCGACCGAAGTGGTCAAAAAACGCATTTCTGGGCTCAGCTCGTGTCGGCCTATGAAAGGATCCTTAATATCATTCTTTCTAGGTAAAATTAATCTAAAATTACCAGAGAAAAACAAAATTAAGAAAATGTCGGTAAAACTGACTCGCTCACTCTTAAAAAGAAGTGTCGGTATGGTAATAGGGGCGAGTGGGAACACTACCACGAGACATTCACCAATTAGACCTTCCAATCAGAATCCCCACAAGAGAGAGCTGATACCAACGGGCGATGCAGCCGCTACTACTACTACTAGAGGACGCCACGGACAGCAGCGCCCCTAGCGGTCATCCTTAATATTTAGCGCTAGCGTCCAGACGCATTTTTCTCTGTGCTGTGCATTTACGAGGATTTATTATCTTCTCCAAGATGGAACGTTCTGCAATCGCAACGGCTAAGTTAAGTGCCTCATAAGTAATGTTTTACTATATTTTTGTCTTCCGGGAACCAGTATTTTCCTTCTAATAGGTCATATACGGTTTCCCGGTTGTCTCGTAGTGGCGCCATGCTGCCTCGTTAAGATTCCCGGTCCTCCATACTGGGACTTCTTATACTTATGGGCTTACCTTTTACGTTCATCGTTTTTACATCGAGTTTTAGCTAGTTTAGCCCCCTTACCATTTCTCTTAGTTTGGTATTTAGGGCTATTATTATTGTTCCAGCCCAGCATCCCGGCTCTTGCTCTTCATCGGCTTTCGCTGGCTCCGAGTAGGCTTCTGTTCCTCGGAACAGTTTGCCTCCTCCTGGGCTTCTTTTTCTTCTACTAAAAGTGTCTTTTCCATCTTTACGATGTAATTTTATTCTATTTAGGGTGTTAGGCTAGCCTAGGTGCATGTTCCATGATTTGGTACAGCCTGGTTCACGTGGCCCTCCCACGGTTGTGTTGCTCGCGGCTTAGGCCACTTGCGGTCACGTGTTCCATCGCACCTTACCCTTCCCCTTCCCTCCCTACCAGGTATAGGGAGGTGCTGGGGGACCCCTTGGTTGTCATGACAACCTCAGTTGCCCTCCTCCCTCCCTCTCTGAGGTGGCCAGGGGTTCCTCCCAGCGAGGGGTATAGGGCGACCACTCATAGGGTACGTGTCTCCGAGCGGGTAGTTTGTTGAGACGGGGAGGAGTAGGCCACCCCCCACTCTCTCTCCCGCCGTGTTACACCGAGACCCTCCCCCCCCTTCCCCAGTTGCTCAGCCACCTTCCCTTTCTATAACGAACGGAGCCTTCCGTCGCAGCCGGGGCACCTTTGGTTATAGATTACTGGCTCCGCCAGCGGGCGGGGTGGTCACTACTAGTGGTCGGTTGCTTGCCTACTATATCCTTATATCTCTCCCCCGCTACCGGGAAGGGAGCTGCTTCTTACCCGGGCACTCTTTTCTTTTTTAGTAGACGGGTGGAGGAAGGTTTGATATTATTGTATTTTAAGGATATACCCTAATTTTACGATGATTTGTTTAATTTTTTATTCATATGCTTACCATCCCCGCCATTTTTCGTCGTGGTTTCCTTTTACCACCACTCCTGGTTGGATTCTATCTTTTGTCCCCGCCGTCAGCGGAGCATAGCTTAGGACAACCAACCAACCTTGTTACCACACGTATTATGGCGGGGCTCTGGTTTAATCTAACTTTCTCGCTCCGGCACCAGCGGAGCAACTGTTAGACTGTAAGTGTTCTCCTGATACTCATGTATTTTTCCACTTACAGGCTACCAACTGTCAGGTCCCGGCGTGCAACGCGACGTTGTACGACCCCTGCGGCCATGATGAGTGCAGGTCTCACGCTCCTTGTGCCACGTCATTCAACGATATGATCGTCTGGCACCCGGAAGCCTGCGCCATCTGCTACGACCTAGTCGGTCAGCTGGTGGAGGGGGTAAGTCGATTATAGGCTTCTTTATCACTTACTAACAACTCTTAGACATAAGTTTGTTAACCCCGTTCCGCCATTAGAAGCTCATCTCGCCCTTTCTTCCAGGCTACTAGTGTGAGGGAGGTCGCCCTGGCTATCCTGAAAGCGTGGGTGGGCGGCTTCGGGAAGAACGCCGCCAAAGGCCAGCCGTACATCCTTGATAAGAAGCTGGCCGTCCAGATCTTCCCGGCGGGCAAGTCAACTGGGTACGTTGACCCCTTGTCCGCAGCCCCTCTCATAGCCTCCATCCAGCAAGATCTCCAGCAATCTTTCGGGGTCGTAGCGTCTCAGGAGTCGGTCCCGGACGTTGCTGCCCTGGACCTAAACATCGAGCCGATGGCGGTTGGAGTAGAGGATTTGTTGGTTGAGGTAGGTGTGTCGGGCGCCCAAGGTCTTTCCTTGGGTGTTCCCGGATCTTCTCCTGTCCCTTCTTCGAGCGCCTCTTTCCAAGGCTTTGTGGGATCTGAGATCCCTACCCGCTCTCCCGCTCTCTCTGTACCTCCTAAGGTGAAGGGACAGAGAGAACCGAAGACTCTATCTAAGACGACTTCTAAGAAGTCGTCTTCGTCTTCTTCGGCTAGGAAGTCTTCGACTTCTTACGCTGACGCGGTGAAGGCCAAGCCTAGCTCTTCTTACTCGAAGAGCTCTAGAAGCAAGGCTTCTAAGGAGAAGGCTCGCGCTCCCGCCGAGCCAGTGCCTTCTCCTGCCTCCACCGCATCCACTCCGGCAACGCCGGTGGGAGGAGCGGGATCCAGCACCTTTGATCCCACTGCTTTCTCAGCAGTGGTGATGCAACAGGTGGGTGAGATGGTTGGTTCGCAAGTCTCCGCCCTGGGGACGAAATTTGAGCAGATGTTTGCACAACTGTCAAGCACCCTGTCTCAATCAGGCCAATCCATCCAGGATCTCTCTAACAGGGTTAGAGAGAATGAGGACCGAGTGGCTGGGCTATCTCAGGTCCCTCTTCCAGTCTCCCCAGGGCCAAGCGCTGGTATTTTCCAGCTCCCGCCATACGACTCTCTGCCAGCTTTCTCTATGGAGAACCCTTGGAGAGTAGCCGCCTACGCTCCATTTAAGGATGGGATGATCTCTATCCCGGAGTGTGGAACTCGAAGGATTGAGGACTTCGAGTTTTATCCTCCGGGTCTGGCGCAGCCTTTCATCGGCTATGCTAGGCTGACTGTAGCGGCTCTTACTAGGGAAGACAAGATCTCTAGGGAAGATGTTCTCTACAGTAGGGATCATGCCCAACGGGAATGGGTTCACTGCCTTGAGGACTGGGAGTGCACAAACACTAAGCTCCAAGCCTATAAGAGTCCTTTCACTATTTTTGCGACGGAAGAAGAGGCTTCTCTTCCGTTCGCCACGAAAATAGTTGAGAGGACTCTTCAGGCAGTCCTCAAGGATGAGCCCATGCCACAGCTAAGGGAGGCGGAGTCTACTTCTCCGCTCTTCCCAGCTTTTGGAGAATTGTGGGAGAACTTGCCAGCCACATTCACGCTTGGCAAGCTCAAACCGGACTGCGCCATGGACCAGTTCGGTGAGAAGCTTCCAAGACTGCCTGATTCCTTGATTCAGGCGGAGTTTGACGCGCGAAATAGGTTTGGCAGGTCCCTCAATTCTCTAATAATAACAGAAATGGCTGCTCTTTCTTATGCTACAGAACCGCTGTTTAAGATCTTGGCCAAATCCCAGCTTCAGACGGTTCAGACAGATGCTTTCGACTTCTTCCAAGCTAGGAGGAATTGCCGAAAGCACGTTCTGCAGGAGTGCACTATTAGGCACGAGCCTAATAGACTCCTGGCTTCTAGCATGTGGGGAGCGGATCTCTTCCCAGAATCCGCTGTAAATGAAGTGCACCACGAGGCTGCTAGGCTCAACCAGAGCCCTTAGAGCTAGGTGGGAATTTCATCTAAGAGGAAGCAAGAATCCGCCCCCACTGCTGGTAAGAAACCAAAGAAGTCTGGTAAAAGGTTCCAGCCTTACCAGAAACACCAGCAACAGCAGCAATTTGTCCAGGCCGTCCCGGTTACCCAACAGGGACAACCTGGTAGTTCGAAACAGAACCAGCCCATCCTCCTGCTGTCTCCTCAATCACAACCGTCGACCTCCTACGCAATCTCGCCGGCCTTCAACCCTACGTATGAAGGTCAGAGCTACACTCCCTTTCCCAAGCAGCCGAGAGGTAGGGCGAGAGGCTACTTTCGCCAGCGGGGCGCAGGACGGGCGACAAGGAGCAGGCAGTTCAGAGGAGGGCGTGGTGGTCAACCCGCCCATCAACAATGAGGCTCCCCAGGTAGGAGGGAGGCTGTTCCTCTTCCGTCACAGGTGGGGGTTCAGCAATTGGGCACAGAGCATAGTGTCCAAAGGGTTGGGTTGGAGTTGGATCAAAGATCCTCCTCCAATCAAATCATTCCACCAAATACCATCAGAGGAATTGACAGATTACGCGGAGGAACTCCTTCAGAAAGGAGCTATTGCGAGAGTCAAGCATCTAAAATTTCAAGGTCGCTTATTCAGCGTGCCAAAGAAAGGCTCAACAAAAAGAAGGGTAATCTTAGACTTGTCAAAGCTAAACTCTTTCATTCGTTGCGACAAGTTCAAGATGCTTACCCTCTCGCAAGTAAGGACCTTACTTCCGCGTGGAGCCGTCACATGCTCCATCGATCTTACAGACGCATACTATCATATCCCTATAGCCAGACACTTCCGCCCATTCCTAGGGTTCAGGCTAGGAAATCAGACATTCTCATTCAAAGTGATGCCCTTCGGTCTGAATGTAGCCCCCAGGGTATTCACGAAAATAGCAGAAGTGGTTGTACAACAATTGAGAACTCAGGGAATCATGGTAGCAGCTTACCTCGACGATTGGTTGATCTGGGCACCAACCGTCGAGGAATGTCTCAATGCCACCAAAAAGGTAGTTCACTTTCTGGAACATCTGGGGTTCCAGATAAACAAAACGAAATCCAGACTTACCCCGGAGTCTCGTTTTCAGTGGCTGGGAATCCAATGGGATTTGTCTTCCCACAATCTATCAATTCCAGTGGCCAAACGGAAGGAAATAGCAAAATCGGTCAGGCAATTTCTCAAATGCAAGCAAACATCAAGGAGAAACCAGGAAAGAATCCTAGGGTCCCTTCAGTTTGCTTCGGTAACAGATATCCTCCTGAAAGCAAGGCTAAAAGATATAAATCGAGTTTGGCGATCGAAAGCAAAACACAAATCTCGAGACAAGTTGTCAGTAATTCCACAGATCCTTCGCAATCAACTCCGTCCATGGTCGAAAGTAAAGAACTTAGCCAAGCAGGTACCCCTTCAATATCCCCTTCCAGTGTTAACCATTCACACGGATGCCTCCCTGTCCGGGTGGGGGGATATTCTCAGTTCAAACAGGTTCAGGGGACTTGGTCAGTTCAATTTCGCCAGCTCCACATAAACGTTCTGGAAGCAATGGCAGTATTTCTTTCCTTGAAGAGACTGCTTCCCCCGAAAAAGTCTCATCTAAGGCTAGTTTTGGACAGTGCAGTGGTAGTTCATTGCATCAACAGGGGAGGGTTCCCAAATCCAAGCATGTGAACCATGTCATGATAGCCATTTTTGCCCTAGCAAACAAACACAAATGGCATCTGTCCGCCACTCACCTGGCGGGGGTAAGAAATGTGATAGCAGACGCTTTGTCCCGGTCAGTACCTCTGGAATCAGAATGGTCCCTAGACGACGGGTCATTCCAGTGGATAAGCCGGAGAGTCCCAGGTCTCCAAGTAGATCTCTTCGCCTCACAAGCGAACCACAAGCTCCCTTGCTATGTGGCCCCCAACCTGGACCCTCTGGCTTATGCCACGGACGCCCTGTCGTTAGATTGGGATCAGTGGAGAAAAATTTATGTTTTTCCTCCAGTGAATCTTCTCTTGAAAGTCTTAAGCAAGCTGAGGACTTTCAAAGGAATAGTAGCTCTGATTGCACCGGACTGGCCCAAGAGCAACTGGTATCCTCTTCTTCTGGAATTGGGTCTCCGACCTCAACGGATTCCCAATCCCAAGCTGTCACAATCAGTACAAATGAGGACTGTGTTCGCTTCCTCAGGAATTCTTCAGACCCTAACTTTATGGACTTCATGAAGTTTGCGGCTAATAAAGATGCTAATATTGATCCACAAAATATTCTCTTCCTAGAATCAGATAAGAGAGAGTCAACCATTAGACAATATGGACTCAGCTGTTAAAAAATTAGCATCTTTCCTGAAAGAATCAAACACTACAACCATGACAGTTAATCTAGCTATATCCTTTTTCAGGTCCTTGTTTGAAAAAGGTTTTAGCAGCTAGCACTATTACTACTCATAAATCGGCTTTGAAGAAGATCTTTCAGTTAGGTTTTCAGATAGATCTGACTGAATCTTATTTCACGTCTATTCCTAAAGCCTGTGCTAGACTTAGACCTTCTCAGGCCTACTGCAGTTTCATGGTTCTTAAATGATGTCCTCAAACTAGCTTCAGATACTGACAACTCGTCTTGTACATTCATAATGCTTCTTAGGAAGACATTATTCTTATTAAGCCTAGCTTCAGGAGCTAGAATTTCAGAACTGTCGGCTCTATCCAGAGATGCGGGTCATGTGGAATTCCTCCCCTCAGGAGAAGTTCTGCTTGCTCCGGATCGTAGCTTTTTAGCTAAAATGAGGATCCTCTGGCAAGGTGGGCTCCTTGGAAAGTCATCCCACTTCCCCAAGATCCTTCTCTCTGCCAGTATCAACTTTAAGAGCCTTTCTATCTCGTACATCCTCAAGATCCTCAGGTCCTCTCTTCATGAGAGAAAAAGGTGGTACTTTGTCAGTAAAAGGTATTAGACAACAAATCCTTTACTTTATTAAACAAGCCAATCCTGATTCATTCCCAAAAGCACATGACATCAGGGGAGTAGCCACCTCAATTAATTACTTTCAACATATGAACTTTGAGGATCTTAAAAAGTATACTGGATGGAAATCCCCGACAGTCTTTAAACGTCATTACCTAAAGTCCTTGGAATCTTTAAAGTTTTCAGCAGTAGCAGCGGGAAACATTGTTTCTCCTGATACTGTATAGTAGTCGTAGTATAGATCCAGGTCTCCTTTCTACCTACCTCAGCCAACATGCCTCACCCTATCGCCATGCTACTCGGATATCCTAGCCTTAGCCGCTGATTCATACCAGTGGATTGTCCCTTATTTTTTTGCTAGGGACATCCACACTTGTACTATTATTGTACTTCAGTGTACCTACCCTTATTTTTATGCTAGGGTAGGACACAATGTGTTTGTATATTATGTAACTAATTTTCTAAGTAAATCTAATTTGTAAAAATTACACTGCATTGTTATATTTACTGTTTTTACTGTAATTTTAAGTACTTTACATTACTAACTTTCTTTTATGTTACTGTTTAAAATAAGTTAGACTTAAGTACTTAGTTTATATGCTGTAATTGATTTACTTATATATATCCCTCATTTTACAACTGCTTTTCATTGTCCCTTTTTTTTTCCCATCTTGTCTGTTTCTCTGGTACTCTTTCATAGGCCGACACGAGCTGAGCCAGAAAAGGGATTTTGACGAAGGAAAAATCTATTTCTGGGTGATTGGCTCGTGTCGCCCTATGAAACCCACCCTGTATTGTTTGCCCCCCCTGCAGGACAAGATGTTTTTAGATTAAGGATGACCGCTGGGGCGCTGCTGTCCGTGGCGTCCTCTAGTAGTAGTAGTAGCGGCTGCATCGCCCATTGGTATCAGCTCTCTCTTGTGGGGATTCTGATTGGAAGGTCTAATTGGTGAATGTCTCGTGGTAGTGTTCCCACTCGCCCCTATTACCATACCGACACTTCTTTTTAAGAGTGAGCGAGTCAGTTTTACTGACATTTTCTTAATTTTGTTTTTCTCTGGTAATTTTAGATTAATTTTACCTAGAAAGAATGATATTAAGGATCCTTTCATAGGGCGACACGAGCCAATCACCCAGAAATAGATTTTTCCTTCGTCAAAATCCCTTTTCTGGGTGATTGGCTCGTGTCGCCCTATGAAAGGATCCTTAATATCATTCTTTCTAGGTCAAATTAATCTAAAATTACCAGAGAAAAACAAAATTAAGAAAATGTCAGTAAAACTGACTCGCTCACTCTTAAAAAACGAGTGTCGGTATGGTAATAGGGGCGAGTGGGGAACACTACCACGAGACAATCACCAATTAGAACTTCCAATCAGAATCCCCCCAAGAGAGAGCTGATACCAACGGGCGATGCAGCCGCTACTACTACTACTAGAGGACGCCACGGACAGCAGCGCCCCTAGCGGACATCCTTAATTAAAAACATCTTGTCCTGCAAGGGGGGGAAAACAATAAAGGGGGGGTTTCATAGGGCGACACGAGCCAATCACCCAGAAATAGATTTTTCCTTCGTCAAAATCCCTTTTCTGGGCTCAGCTCGTGTCGGCCTATGAAAGAGTACCAGAGAAACAGACAAGATGGAAAAAAGGAACAAATGAAAAGCAGTGTAAAATGATGGATATAATATAAGTAAATCAATTACAGCATACAAACTAAGCACTTAAACTAACTTATACTAAACAGTAAAATAACAGAACGTTAGTAATCTTAAAGTACTTAAAAGGTAATTATAGTAAATTACAGTGATGCATGTAATATAAACTAAAAGGGATTTACTTGAAAATATTTACAAAATATACAAACACATTGTCCTACCCTAGCATAAAAAATAAGGGTAGGTACACTGAAGGACATCATTAGTACAATTGTGGTAAAATATACAAACACATTGTGTCCTACCTAGCATAAAAATAAGGGTAGGTAGGTACTGAAGTACACTATCAGTACCAGTGTGGATGTCCCTAGCAAAAAAATAAGGGACAATCCACTATATGATTCAGCGGCTAAGGCTAGGATATCCGAGTAGCATGGCGATAGGGTGAGGCATGTTGGATGCTGTAGGTAGAAAGGAGACCTGGATCTATACTACGACTACTATACAGTATCAGGAGAAACAATGTTTCCCGCTGCTACTGCTGAAAACTTTAAAGATTCCAAGGACTTTAGATAATGGCGTTTAAAGACTGTCGGGGATTTCCATCCAGTATACTTTTTAAGATCCTCAAAGTTCATATGTTGAAAATAATTAATTGAGGTGGCTACTCCCCTGATATCATGTGCTTTTGGAAATGACTCAGGATTGGCTTGTTTAATGAAGTAAAGGATTTGTTGCCTAATACCTTTTACTGACAAAGTACCACCTTTTTCTCTCATGAAGAGAGCACCTGAGGATCTTGAAGAAGTACGAGATAGATCCGGAGCAAGTAGAACTTCTCCTGATGGGAGGAATTCCACATGACCCGCATCCCTGGATAGAGCCGACAGTTCTGAAATTCTAGCTCCTGAGGCTAAGCTTAATAAGAATAATGTCTTCCTCAGGAGCATTATGAATGTACAAGATGAGTTGTCAGTATCTGAAGCTAGTTTGAGGACATCATTTAAGAAACCATGAAACTGTAGTAGGCCTTTGGGAAGGTCTAAGTCTAGCACAGGCTTTAGGGATAGACGTAAAATAAGATTCAGTCAGATCTATCTGAAAACCTACTTGAAAGATTTTCTTCAAAGCCGATTTATGAGTGGTAATAGTACTGGCTGCTAAACCTTTTTCAAACAAGGATCTGAAAAAGGATATAGCCAGGTTAACTGTCATGGTTGTAGTGTTCGATTCTTTCAAGAAAGATGCTAATTTTTTAACAGCTGAGTCATATTGCCTAATGGTTGACTCTCTCTTATCTGATTCTAGGAAGAGAATATTCTGTGGATCAATATTAGCATCTTTATTAGCCGCAAACTTCATGAAGTCCATAAAGTTAGGGTCTGGAGAATACCTGAGGAAGCGAACACAGTCCTCATTTGTACTGATTGTGATAGCTTGAGATTGGGGATCCGTTGAGGTCGGAGGCCCAATTCCAGAAGAAGAGGATACCAGTTGCTCTTGGGCCAGTCCGGTGCAATCAGAGCTACTAACCCTTTGAAAGACCTTAGTTTGCTTAGGACTTTCAAGAGAAGATTCACTGGAGGAAAAACATAAATTCTCCTCCACTGATTCCAGTCCAACGACAGGGCGTCCGTGGCATAAGCCAGAGGGTCCAGGTTGGGGGCCACATAGCAAGGGAGCTTGTGGTTCGCTTGTGAGGCGAAGAGATCCACTTGGAGACCTGGGACTCTCAGGCTTATCCACTGGAATGACCTGTCGTCTAGAGACCATTCTGATTCCAGAGGAACTGACCTGGACAGGGCGTCTGCTATCACATTTCTTACTCCTGCCAGGTGAGTGGCAGACAGATGCCATTTGTGTTTGTTTGCTAAGGCAAAGATGGCTATCATGACATGATTCACATGCTTGGATTTGGGACCTCCTCTGTTGATGCAATGAACTACCACTGCACTGTCCAAAACTAGCCTTAGATGAGACTTCTTCGGGGAAGCAGTCTCTTCAAGGTAAGAAATACTGCCATTGCTTCCAGAACGTTTATGTGGAGCTGGCGAAATTGAACTGACCAAGTCCCCTGAACCTGTTTGAACTGGGAGTATCCCCCCCACCCGGACAGGGAGGCGTCCGTGTGAATGGTTAACACTGGAAGGGGATATTGAAGGGGTACCTTCTTGGATAAGTTCTTTACTTTTGACCAAGGACGGAGTTGATTGCGGAGGATCTGTGGGATTACTGACAACTTGTCTCGAGATTTGGTGTTTGCTCTTGATCGCCAAATTCGATTTAAATCTTTCAGCCTTGCTTTCAGGAGGATATCTGTTACCGAAGCAAACTGAAGGGACCCTAGGATTCTCTCCTGGTTTCTCCTTGATGTTTGTTTGCATTTGAGAAATTGCCTGACAGATTTTGCTATTTCCTTCCGTTTGGCCACTGGAATTGACAGATTGTGGGAAGACAAATCCCATTGGATTCCTAGCCACTGAAAAAACGAGACTCCGGGGTAAGTCTGGATTTCGTTTTGTTTATCTGGAACCCCAGATGTTCCAAAAAGTGAACTACCTTTTTGGTGGCTTTGAGACATTCCTCGACTGTTGGTGCCCAGATCAACCAATCGTCGAGGTATGCTGCTACCATGATTCCCTGAGCTCTCAATTGTTGTACAACCACTTCTGCTATTTTTGTGAATACCCTGGGGGCTACATTCAGACCGAAGGGCATCACTTTGAATGAGAATGTTTGATTTCCTAGCCTGAATCCTAGGAATGGGCGGAAGTGCCTGGCTATAGGGATATGATAGTATGCGTCTGTAAGATCGATGGAGCATGTGACGGCTCCACGCGGAAGTAAGGTCCTTACTTGCGAGAGGGTAAGCATCTTGAACTTGTCGCAACGAATGAAAGAGTTAGCTTTGACAAGTCTAAGATTACCCTTCTTTTTGTTGAGCCTTTCTTTGGCACGCTGAATAAGCGACCTTGAAATTTTAGATGCTTGACTCTCGCAATAGCTCCTTTCTGAAGGAGTTCTTCCGCGTAATCTGTCAATTCCTCTGATGGTATCTGGTGGAATGATTTGATTGGAGGAGGCTCTTTGATCCAACTCCAACCCAATCCTTTGGACACTATGCTCTGTGCCCAATTGCTGAACCCCCACCTGTGGCGGAAGAGGAACAGCCTCCCTCCTACCTGGGGAGCCTCATTGTTGATGGGCGGGTTGACCACCACGCCCTCCTCTGAACTGCCTGCTCCTTGTTGCCCTTCCTGCGCCGCGCTGACGAAAGTAACCTCTCGCCCTACCTCTTGGTTGTTTGTAACCTTGAGCCTCATATGAAGGGTTGAAGGCCGGCGAGATTGCGTAGGAGGTGGACGGCTGTGATTGAGGGGACAACAGGAGGATGGGCTGGTTCTGCTTCGAACTAGCAGGTTGTCCTTGTTGGGTAACCGGGACAGCCTGCACAAATTGCTGCTGTTGCTGGTGTTTCTGATACGGCTGGAACCTCTTACCAGCCTTCTTTTGTTTCTTACCAGCAGTGGGGACGGATTCTTGTTTCCTCTTCGAGGAAATACCCCACCTAGCTCTAAGGCTCTGGTTGAGCCTAGCAGCTTCGTGGTGCACTTCGTTGACAGCGGACTCTGGGAAGAGATCCGCTCCCCACATGCTAGAAGCCAAGAGTCTATTCGGCTCGTGCCTAATAGTACACTCCTGCAGAACATGCTTTCGGCAATTCCTCCTAGCCTGGAAGAAGTCGAAAGCGTCTGATAGTACCGTCTGGAACTGAGATTTTGCCAAAATCTTGAACAGCGGTTCCGTGGCATAAGAGAGAGCAGCCATTTCCGTAATTATAAGGGAATTGAGGGACCTGCCAAACCTGGTTCGCGCATCAAACTCTGCCTGAATTAGGGAATCCGGCAGCCTTGGCAGCTTCTCGCCGAACTGGTCCATGGCGCAGTCCGGTTTGAGCTTACCAAGCGTAAACGTAGCTGGCAAGTTCTCCCACAATTCTCCGAAAGCCGGGAAGAGCGGAGAAGTAGACTCCGCCTCCCTCAACTGTGGGATGGGCTCATCCTTGAGGACTGCCTGAAGGGACTTCTCTACTATTTTCGTGGCGAACGGAAGAGAAGCCTCCTCTTCCGTCGCGAAAATAGTAAAGGGACTCTTATAGGCCTGGAGTTTAGTGTTCGTGCACTCCCAGTCCTCAAGGCAGTGAACCCATTCCCGCTGAGCATGATCTCTACTGTATAGGACAGACTCTCTAGAGATCTTGTCCTCCCTAGTCAGAGCCGTTACAGTCAGCCTAGCATAACCGATGAAAGGCTGCGTCAGACCCGGAGGGTAAAACTCGAAGTCCTCAATCCTCCGAGTTCCACACTCCGGGATAGAGATCATCCCATCCTTAAAAGGAGCGTAGGCAGCTACTCTCCATGGGTTCTCCATGGAGGAAGCTGGCAGAGAGTCGTATGGCGGGAGTTGGAGAATGCCAGTGCTTGGCACTGGGGAGACTGGAAGAGGAACCTGAGATAGCCCGGCTACTCGGTCCTCATTCTCTCTAACCCTGTTAGAGAGATCTTGTATCGACTGGCCTGATTGAGACAGAGTGCTCGACAATTGTGCGAACATCTGCTCGAATCTCGTCCCCAGGGCGGAGACTTGCGAGCCAACCAGCTCGCCCACCTGTTGCATCACCACTGCTGAGAAAGCAGTGGGATCAAAGGTGCTAGGCCCTGCTCCTCCTACCGGCGTAGCCGGAGTGGAAGCGGGAGAAGGCACTGGCTCGGCGGGAGCGCGAGCCTTCTCCTTAGAAGCCTTGCTTCTAGAGCTCTTTGAGTGAGAAGAGCTCGGCTTCGCTTTCACCGCGTCGGCGTAGGAAGTCGAAGACTTCCTAGCCGAAGAAGACGAAGACGACTTCCTAGAAGTTGTCTTAGCCAGAGTCTTCGGTTCTCTCTGTCCCTTCACCTTTGGGGGTACAGAGAGAGCGGGAGAGCGGGTAGGGATCTCAGATCCCACAAAGCCTTGGAAAGAAGCACTCGAAGAAGGGACAGGAGAAGATCCAGGAGCACCCAAGGAAAGACCTTGGGCGCCCGACGCACCTACCTCAACCAACAAATCCTCCACCCCTACCGCCATGGGCTCGATGTTTAGGTCCAGGGCAGCGACGTCCGGGACCGACTCCTGGGCAGCTACGACCCCAAAGGATTGCTGGAGGTCTTGCTGGATGGAGGCTATCAGAGGGGCCGCGGACAAGGGGTCAACATATCCAGTTGACTTGCCCGCAGGGAAGATCTGGACGGCCAGCTTCTTGTCAAGAATGTATGGCTGGCCTTTGGCGGCGTTCTTCCCGAAGCCGCCCACCCACGCTTTCAGGTGGCGAGGGCGACTTCCCTCACACCAGTAGCCTGAAAGAAAGGCGAGATGAGCTTCTAGTGGCGGAACGGGGTTAACAAACTTATGACTAAGAGTTGTTAGTAAAATGATAAGGAAGCCTATAATGGACTTACCCCATCTCCCAGCTGACCGACTAGGTCGTAGCAGATGGCGCAGGCTTCTGGGTGCCAGACGATCATCTCGTTGTATGACGTGGCACAGGGGGCGTGAGACCTGCACTCATCGTGGCCGCAGGGGTCGTACAACGTCGCGTTGCACGCTGGGACCTGACAGTTGGTAGCCTGTAAGTGGAAAGATACATGAGTACCAGGTAAACACTTACAGTCTAACAGATGCTCCGCTGTTGCCGGAGCGATAAAGTTAGATTAAACCAGAGCCCCGCCAAAATACGTGTGGTAACCAGGTTGGTTGTGTGCCCTAGGCTATAGCTCCGCTGATGGCGGGGACACAAAAAGGAAACCAACCAGGAGTGGTGGTAAATGGAAACCACGACGGAAAATGGCGGGGATGGTAGATATATAATAATAAAATTACACAATTCATTGTAAAATTAGGGTATATCC
Source organism: Macrobrachium nipponense (assembly GCF_015104395.2). Taxonomy (NCBI): domain Eukaryota; kingdom Metazoa; phylum Arthropoda; class Malacostraca; order Decapoda; family Palaemonidae; genus Macrobrachium; species Macrobrachium nipponense. Next base: position 76,106,955 of record NC_061108.1, read on the forward strand.
TTAAAATAATAATAATAATAATAATACAAACCTCTCTCCACCCGTCTACTAGAAGAGTGCACGGGTAAGAAGCAAGCTCCCTTCCGGTAGCGGGGGAGAGATGTAAGGACATAGTAGGCAAGCAACCGACCACTAGTAGTGCCCACCCCGCCCGCTGGCGGAGCCAGTAATCTATAACCAAAGGTGCCCCGGCTGCGACGGAAGGCTCCTTTCGTTATAGCGAGGGAGGTGGCTGAGCAACTGGGGAGGGGGGGGGGAAAGTCTCGGCGTAACACGGCGGGAGAGAGAGAGGGGGGAGGGATGGCCTACTCCTCCCCGCCTCACCGACTACCCGCTCGGAGACCCGGTACCTCATGAGTGGTCGCCCTATACCCCCCGCTGGGAGGAACCCCTGGCCACCTCAGAGAGGGAGAGAGAGAAGGCGACTGAGGTTGTCATGACAACCAAGGGGTCCCCCAGCCCCTCCCTATACCAGAAAGGGAGGGCAGGGGCAGGGTAAGGTGCGATGGAACACGTGACCGCAAGTGGCCTAGGCCGCGAGCAACACAACCGTGAGAGGGCCACGTGAACCAGGCTGTACCAATACAAGGAACAAGCACCTAGGCTAGCCTAATACCCTAAATACAATAAATATACATCGAAAAGATGGAAAAGACACTTTTAGTAAAAGAGAAAGAAGCCCAGGAGGAGGCAGACTGTTCCAAGAAACAGAAGCCTACTCGGAGCCAGCGATAGCCGATGAAGAGCAAGAGCCGGGATGCTGGGCCGGAAAAATAATAATAGCCCTAAATACCAAATTAAGAGATATGGTAGGAGGGCTAAACTAGCTAAAACTCGATGTAAAAGATAATGAACGTAATATAGTAAGCCCATAAGTATAAGAAGTCCCAGTATGGAGGACCGGGAATTCTTAACGAGGCAGCATGGCGCCACCACGAGACAACCGGGGAACCGTATATGACCTATTTAAGAGGAAAATACTGGTACCCGGAAGATAAAATTGTGGTAAAACATTACTTATGAGTTACTTAACTTAGCCGTTGCAATAGCAGAGCGTTCCATGTTAGATGAAAAGGATAAATCCCGGAATAGCACAGCACAAGGAAAAAATGCGTCTCTACGCTAGCGCTAAAAATTAAGGATGTCCGCTAGGGGCGCTGCTGTCCGTGGCGTCCTCTAGTAGTAGTAGTAGCGGCTGCATCGCCCGTTGGTATCAGCTCTCTCTTGGGGGGATTCTGATTGGAAGTTCTAATTGGTGATTGTCTCGTGGTAGTGTTCCCCACTCGCCCCTATTACCATACCGACACTTCTTTTTAAGAGTGAGCGAGTCAGTTTTACTGACATTTTCTTAATTTTGTTTTTCTCTGGTAATTTTAGATTAATTTTACCTAGAAAGAATGATATTAAGGATCCTTTCATAGGCCGACACGAGCTGAGCCCAGAAATAGATTTTTCCTTCGTCAAAATCCCTTTTGTGAGCTAAAACTCTTTCATTCTAGTAATATTCAGTAATTTACCTTAATTTTGCAACAAATTAGAGTCTCTAACACAATACTTCGATTTATGGTGAATATTTGAAAAAAACTTTTTTCTTACATCAACGCGATACTGCCGAAAAAATAAGAATTTTTTTTGTCAGATTATCGTAATGTTTGCACCATTTTATATTATCCGTTACTTGAGGTTTTCTATATGAAAATGTGTGCAATTTCATGTAGAATGCAATAAAAAATTACTCATGGTTGTAGCCTTTATCAGTTTTGAAATATTTTCATATAAATAATGATAAATAGAAAAAATTGGACCTTCAGTCAACTTTAACTCGACCGAAATGGTCGAAAACTGCAATTGTAAGCTACAACACTTACAGTCTAGTAATATTCAATCAATTATCTTCATTTTGCAACGAACGGGAAATTTCTAGCACAATATTTCGATTTATGGTGAATTTTTAAAAACAACTTTTTTTTACGTCCGCACATTATGAATTCATGCATCATATTATGATAATATTTTCTCTGTGTTACTTTAATCGTTTTACAATTTGTTGTAAACCAAAATCATCGCAATTTAGTGAACAATACAACGGAAAATAAAACTCATTAGCTTTAACCGTTTTGCTCACAGAGCAATTTGTATACAATTATATATGAAATCTTTTTTTTGCGCTGTCATATATTTATATTTGATAATATTTTTTTTCATTTCTGATAGTTGCATACTAAACTTCAGGCAATGATAAAAAAGGACCCAAAAATGAAATCTTAATTTTGAAAACTATGCGTGCTGTGATTTAAAAAAAAAAAACTTTTTTTTTCCGCTTCGGCGCTCATTCCCGAATGCCGCCGGCATACGGGAGACACTTTCAGAAATACCGGCTCGGCGTTTAAGGGTTAAGGGGCGTGCTGACTGCCCAATTTCAAGGAATTACCGAATTCTAAATAACAGGTTTTGACATAGGAAAAACTTATTTTTGGTAGTCACTGTTGAGTCCTCAAAGGAGTTACCGTCCTTGGTGTGCGCCAGCGCCCCCAAGTGATCAGACTAATATCAAAGAAATATCTTTTAGCCTGGTCCTTTAGTCGGGTATTATTCCATAATGACAAACACTATGACCAATGATAGAATATAATGGACTCAAAAGACAAGAAAGCATTTTTTCTCATCTTCAGCAAAAGCTGTAACCAGTTTTCCTACGTCAAAACCTGTAGAAGACCACACACCATTACTCTATTGGTCAACGCAGGATGTACCTTTACCCAAATCCCCTATTTTTTCGTCAGGGAAGTGGGGGGGGGGGGTTTGAGGACTCAACAACAACTACCAAAAATAGGTTTTTCCTACGTCAAAACCTGTTTTTTGATAGCGTAGTTGCTGTTTCATCCTCAAAGGAGCATTACAAAGAAATTGACAGGTGACAAAAAACTTAAACTCACAAATTTTCATCCCAAATATTTCAAAGTTTTAAGATTAAATAATTTCAGGTCCAATGTCAAGCCACTAGTTTCAGTAAATACGATAACAAAAACACATAGGATATATTTTTAGCATAAAGTTCTATGGTGACTTACCTAAGTATGCTGGGTGTGGTTGCGACCTTTATGCACTTTCCCCAGCGATAGTCAACATACCCACCCATTAGGGAGACCCCTGATTTTCTTCCTAGGTGCCTATGGGGTCAGGACTAACTATACCACCTACTGATACACAGTGCATTCAAATTTGTTCCAGCTCATGGTAGTAGTGTTTCAAGAATACTGACTCTGATGACCACCCGGTACATTCAGAAACTTCTTCAAATGATACATTTCTGAAAAAGTCCGATGATGTACTTACTTTCCTAATATCATGTGATCTAGGAAAGGAATGTGGGTTAGCCTTTTTAATGAGGGACACTAAAATTATTCTTAGCCCTTGTAGAGAGAGTGGTTTGTTTGTGCTAGGATGTAGAAAAATTGGACCTTCTGAAACATTTTCTGTGACCTCTAGGTAATCCCTAAGTGCTTGAACTGGGCATAACGTTGTCTGCTAAACTGAGTTTCTTATAAGAATAGATTTCCTCTTTAAAGGATTCTCATTTTTGGCCAGGAATAATGGCCCAGGGGATAACAATAACTAGTTATCAGCAGTTTGTGTGATATATCGTCCCCATCTAAGAGAAGAGAGCCCAATTCACTAATACATGCTCCTGATGCTAATGCTACCAGGAAGATTGCTTTTTGAAGCATGAATAAGGTGGTTACATTAGGTCTGTTGAATTAAGGAGTACATAAAAGTTTGAGTACCTTATTCAGGGACCAAGTCATTGGAAGTCTTTCGGGAGCAGGTCTCTGTGAAGAAAAAGATCACAGAAGGGAAGTTACAACTTCTATGTTGGAATCAATCCCAAATCCATAAAGCTGTAATTGTTGTAACTGGAAGATGTTTGTCTTCAAAGAGGTGTATAATAAAATTCATTAGTGTTTCTATAGAAATTTCGATTGAGCTCTCACTCTGGATATAATCTAACCATATTCTCCATACGGACTGGTATTGCTGGACAGATGATGTACGTAGTTTTTGCACTAGGTGCCTAGCAATATTGGGTGAGTAGTTTTCATGGTAGATTATAATTCAAAAATCCACACATGAAGGTCTCAGCTTAGAAAGGAGGATGCGTAAATGACTTTCCCTCCTACTTTCTGGGATAGTACAGCGGATGGCAATGGAATTAACCTCTTCATCCGCTGCTGAAGTAGTAGGAACCAATGCCTGTTTGGCCAATTTAGGGCTATTAGGTAAGCTGTTCCTTTTAAGGTTAGGAGCTTGTTCAAAACCTTCCAAATCTGGGACAATGGAGGAAAAAGATAAATCGTCTTCCAGTTGTTCCAGTCCTGTAGGAAGGCATCTCTCGCTATAGCTCGATTGTCCACATTTGGGGACACATACTGGGAGTTTGCGATTCTCGTATGAGGCAAACAGGTCCACTTCTGGTTGTGGAAGTAGGTTGTATATTATTTGAAAGGAGTGGTTGTCCAATGACCACTCTGTTGAGGTTGTCATGTTCCTTGACAAAGAGTCTGCTATTACACTGAGCGACCCTTTAAGGTGAGTTGCAGACAAATGCCAATTCTTTTCCTGTGGTTAACATTACCATATTCAGAGAAGGTGAGCATGAACCCAATTTTTTTATGCAAGACATTGCAGTTGTATTGTCTAGGACCAGCAGAATCTGTGTATGTTCCGGAGGTTTGAGTTTCTTTAGACAAAAAGACAGCCATCAGCTCTAGGAAATTGATATGACAATTCCTTAGAGTAGCTGACCACCTCCCTGCTACCTGACGATCCTCTCAATGTCCTCCCCAACTTGTCAACGATGCATCTGTGTGTATTGCTACTTTTATAGATGGAGGAGGCAGGATGACTTGTTTTGCCAGAGATTCCTTCTGTGTCCATGACCGAAGTATCTCACCAAGTTTTTTATACATTTTGTGAGATTTGTCTCGCATCCTTTTTCTTGCATGTGACATCCAAAATTTCTTCACGTTTTTCAGTTGCAACCTAAGTATTGGATCTCTCATAGATGTAAACTGTAGCAGATCCATCATGCACTCTAATTGCCGTCTGGAAGCAATGGGCTGTGTCAGGAGCCTTTTGAGGTTTTTCCTTATTCTGTTCTGAGTTTTGAGGGGAAGATACAAAAGACTGTGAACCGTGTCCTAACACATTCCAAGCCACTGAAAATGTCTGCTGGGTGTGATAAGGGATTTTTTCCAATTTATAATAAAGCCTTTTGACTGGAGTTTGTTGACTACTGTTCCTAGGTTTTTCAGGCACTCTTTTCTTGTGGCTCCCCAGACTAACCAGTCGTCTAAATAAGCTATCACATGTATTCCTTCTTTCCTGAGTTCCCGAACAACTACCGTCACTAATTTTGCAAAGATTCTCTGGGCAATGTTTAGCCTGAAAGGCATGACCTTGAATCTGTATGTACTTTTTCCTATCTGGAACCCTAGGAAGGGGTGGAAGGGAACGGCAATAGGGACACGCCAATAAGCATCTTTCAGATCTATAGAAACTGTCCAGGTCCCTTTTGGAATGATAGAACATACTTGGGCAATGGTAGTCATTCGAAACTTTTGGCAAACAATATGTTTGTTCAATGTTTACAGGTCGAGGATCACCCTTCGTTCTGAAGAATCCTTTTTGGGAATACTGAAGAGACATGCCTGGTGCCGAACGTAAGAATGTTTCTCTATGGCTCCTTTTAAGAGGGCCTTCTGCACGTAATCTTTCATAAAGGGGTCCGGTTTTTTAAAGAACCCTTTCAAAGGGGAGAGAGACCATTTCCACCCCAGTCCGTTGAGAATAATGCTGTGTCCCCAAAGAGAAGACTTCCATTCTGTTTGAAACTTCTGAAGTCTACCCCCGACCAAACAATTCCTATTGGGATCCCCCCACCCCTTCCTCTGCCTTTTCCCTTAATGTGCATTCCAGGTGTTGCTTTTCCTTTTCCTCTATAAATTGGTTTTTGGACCTTGTGAAAAGGATACGCTTTTTGCTATGCAGGTTTTTGTCCTTTTTGAGGGTGCTGTCCCTTCTGACTACCTACCTGTTTATGAGGAGAGCTATTGGATGTAAATGGAGGCCTATAGGATTTTTGATCAGAGTGTGCCTTTTTTGTATTTGGTAAGGGGAAATTTCTGGTTTTTTGTTTCCTGAAATCTTTTCCCAGTAGAGCATACACTGTGCAACTTTGTTGATGTGCCTTGTTCTTTTATTTGAGTCACAATAGACTCCTCAAACAGGTCTCGGCAGAAGGCATTAGACTGTAATAGGGTAGTCACATTGGGAAGAGACTTGTTGGAGTTTTCCAGTACCTCCATTCGCGCTTTTATGCACCAGTCCAAAAATTCATAGAGAGCTTCCCATAATGTTCTCATAAGGCTTTTAGCCACAACAGCAAAATTCATCCTAGATTCTTCTGGAAGCCTTTTTGTGGCTACTTCTAACAGTAGGGAGTGGTTAAGACACTAAGGTGGGTCTCCGCACGAAACTCTGATGCTGATGTACCTTCTGAAATCCTTCTCATTGGAGTACCATATTGCTGAGTTGCAATATCTAGGGGAAGCTTATCCTATCAAAGGGAAGTTGTAGCGTTGCCCATTCTTCGGTGGAGTTTTCTGAAACCGGGATAACCGAAGCAAATGGTTATAGTTCTGCCAATGGTTCACGCTTTCTGGTTATTACATAATTTTGAAAATATGTTTTCACATGATTTATGACTAAATGTGAAGGGGCAGAAGGCTGGTGGTACATGGTGAGCCACCTGAGTCTTGTTCATAATGGCACTATAAATGTAATGAATAATTACATAATAAATAGTAATGTGAGAACATTACTTCAAATGGGAATATGTCACGTAATCAGGTCAGGGGTGAACAGGAAAGTCTGCCAAAAACCACAGCCCAGGATGCTTGTGATCCTTAGCTAAGCAAAATAGGTGACAAACATCCACAACCTCCTTCCATGAGAAACCTACTTATTCTCATGGGTTGACGTGGATTAGCCTAGGTAAATTATGTTCGTTCGTATACCTGTATCTTTTGATTAGGTTTGCTCGCCTATGATTTGCATATGAATTTGTAACACTTTACTTCCTCTCCTCCTCTTGTCTTGCACAGACATTTCAAAAGCCTTCTCTGCAAGCTATCTCAAGATGTAACCTTGAAGAATATAAGTATATTTTGCTACTCTGTGTTTCCACAACTTACCCTCCACCCACTTAAGAATATGAATATCGAGTTCAGAGAATATCTTCGCAGTTCAACTGAGAAAGAAAGAGAGAGAGAGATGTTATAACCCACAGACATTCACTACGCAAATCAAAATCATCAACAGGTACATAGTCCGTTTGTAAAAATGGCTACCACTAATATAAATTCCTGTCCTATTTACCTGGTGAAGAGTTTCATCTACAGTTCTTAATGCCAAATTTCCAGCTAAGAGAACAGCTTCCTTTTGAGGCTTCTCTACGTCTGGCACAGGTGGTATCAGGAGCCATTCAGGGTTAGGAAAGGCTGACCTGTCCCTAAATTCAACATGTACTACTACTATCATGGTCTTTCTCTCATGAATAAGATACTTACCATCCTCAGAGAAAATACACATTGAGGCATCTCACCTCAATGTGTATTTTAGTTTCTGCTAGATTTGGGTCATGAGACTCATAACTGGAATTGGCCATTTTGTTGATTCCAGTTGGGTTTGCACTCTTAACTCTTGTTTGGGCATATTTAGTTTCAATTCTCCCCATTCTACTGCAAAATGCAGGACATTTACGTTTTGGTGTATCATTCAGCAAGTCCATTATCTGTTGCCTTTCAGCAGCAAAAGCATCTTTGATGTCATTCATTATTTCCTTGCGGAAGTGATCTAATACCCCAAACTGTGTATCCCTTTTGGGGGAGCTTGCAAAACCTGATTGTATATCTACAGTTGAGCTGCAGCTGCCTGTTCCCCAGGGGGCAGAAGTCCTGGGTGAATTGCTATAACCCTCTGAATTTGCTGTTATTTCCATTGGGTTCGGGTGGATCCTTATATCCCTTTTGGGGGAAGAATTCTGATTGGCTTCTGAAAGCTGCATGGGAGATTAACTTTCTTCTACAATGCTTTTCCCCCTGGCTGATTGACATCTGTGTCCCTGTTCCTTCTAGGTTCAGCAAGGTTCTTTTGGTATCAGTGTCTACCTCAAGATCTTTGAACACTTCACCTGTAGGTGAGGATTCCTCTAATTCCTCCTCAGGATGTACCTGGGGGGTAGTGGTGACTGATGTTATTTGGTTTTGGCCTGAATATGGAACGTCAGAGAAGGGTTTAAATATATGCTTCCGGAGTTTTGCCTGATAGATATAATCTTCCCCTTCCTCACCTTTGCTAAACCCTAGGACCCAACGAGACAGTCTACAGCGGGCAGTTTCACCTTTAAAGCTTGCTGCCAAGAGCACGCTACAATTCTCGCACATATCAGGAACAAATTTGCCCTGATCGTTACAGGAACTATGCCTATGGCAGGTGGTATGGGCAGTGCCCACTGGGAAAAATCGCACCGAGCAACCAACTACGGCACATTTTAATTGAGGCCATTTCTCAAGATGGCCCTGTAGTGAAAAAACCAAGTTGTTATTGGAACAATTTTATTTTAGTAAAAATTATTTTCAATACTTGAAAACCGTAAATATTAACGAGTAGTAGATATAATTTTATAAGTCAGTTTGACTACAAATGTACATTTCTAGTACAATCTGTAAATTATTTAGGCAATTCTACGTACTAACCCTGCTTGGACTGTAAGGAACGGTCCCGTAAAAACAGAGGCCACTAGGGACTGGGGCATCAAGTCATTTTTCTGTTTCCGATACCAGTCCCTGGGGTTAAACTCACCCCCAAACAATTGTTAAATTTCAAATAACAACTCTATTACTTTTAGAGAATTGTAATTTTCATATAAATACTCAACACAGTTATTACCTAGATCTGCCAAAATCTGTGTTAACTCAACCTTTGAGGTTTAAATTACCTTTGAAGCCTTGTTTATTTTTATATTACTTAAACTTAGTCCTTATGTATTGGTTATGTTTAGGTTTTAATTTTGATTATAACAACACCCAATACTATTCAAGTTAGTTTAAGACTAACTATTGACTAACCTAAGCAAGTTTTCTATAGGGCTCGGGTTAGTATCTTTGGTATAATCTACTCCTACTGAATAAGGTTGGGTTTTTACTTATTACCAACAAGAATTTAATATGAAGCCTAATTGCTTAGTTAAGCTACATTACCAAATTACTATTTACTGAGTCATGTAATTTTTAAAATTTTTAATAAAGTGGTTTATGAACCCATACACCCATACATATACACATATATATGGCTAACTATTTACTAACCTAAGCAAGATTTCTATAAGACTTGGGTTAGTATCCTTGGTATAATCTATTCTTACCATATAAGGTTAGGTTTTGACTTATTACCAACAAAAACTTAATATGTAGCCCAATCGCTTAGTTAGGCTACATACCCAAGTTACTATTTACTGAGTCAAGTAATTTTTGAAATTTTTTTAATAAAGTGGTTTATAAACCCATTCATATATAGTACGCATATATACATATATGCACACACATATACACATAGTCTATAATACTAAATCATAGCAAAACAGACATTTTTGCTAAGCCTTGAATAGTTTTAGCATGTTATATTACTGATAAACTAGCCTATATAAAACCATCATACCAACACTAACCTTCATGTTAGGTTATTTTACTTTATAAGTAAATCAACACTTACTCTAAGCATAACTTAGAGTGATAATTCGAATTACAATTTCAGCACCCCATTCAACAAGTACTTGAAAACCACCACGTAAGATGTAGCTCCGAGTTTGAGACTACTATTACATTTGGCACCTGTTGCCTCAGAATACGTATTCTAGGCTAACAACTTTGATTAATAGTCAGTAAGGGGTTCACTACTTAACACTAGGAATTATCCGGCTTGGTTTATTTCGGTCATACTATATATGGCAAAATAAAACTAAAATGGTGTAGCCTGTTTATCAACTTCTCCCCCTGATCCCAACTTCTTGACGAGGTGGGGGGCTTAGGGATCCACTGCAGAGAGAGTATGCCCCTTTATGCCTACGCTCTTTGCTGTGGATCCAACTGAACATTGGGACCTTTAACTCCTTTACTCCTCCTCTCATAAATTTTCCCCCTTCCCTTCTTCTTCTTTCGTTGATGACCTCGGCATGGTTTTGGACTATTGAATTGACTGCTCTTTTAACTTGATGGAGGGTGGAGTTGGATGGCATGCCTCTCCACCCATAAAACTAGAGTACCTGACGTGGTCGAGCGAGGGGAAATTTTTAAGTCAAGCCATGCCCACAGTGCTGGGTCCGATCTCATGGGACTGACGACCCTTAAGGCACTGTGGGTATGGCGTATATCCAGGTGAGGGACCCAGGGCAGTTACCAGTGTGTGTAACGGCATTGCCCCTCCCCCAGTTGGGCCTCCTTGGTGAGAGGGACCTCATCCTGGATGAAATTTATTAATACTTTATATGGAGAAAAAAATTAACTTCACAACGACTTCTGGCATGGCAATGGACTGTTCTCAGGATAACTCAAATAATGAAAACCAGAGTGGTATTAAGACATTATTACCATACAATAAACCCAAAAGAAATAGATATCGCCAGGACCCAACCTTGATTCACTTTGATTCTCTCTTTGGGGAGTCAAACTGGTCAAGGTTTTTGAACTTAAAAGCTGACAAAGATATATCTTTATTAAAATTAGAAAATTACCTATTGAATCGATGCCCATCGCAAAAGATGAGCATAAGACAAATTAAAAAAAGGGAATGGTTGGTTGAAACAACAACCAAAAACCAATCGGAAAATTATCAATGTATAAAAAATATAGATAACATAAATATAAATGTCACAAGGCATGATACTATGAACAGTGTGCAAGGCACAGTTGTAGTACCAAATCTTAAGAATGAAACATTAGAGAAATTAATACTTTTAGATTCATTAAAGAAAAGGTACAATAATGTTGAAGACTGCGAAGTATATGAGGTCCCAAGCAGGAAAGACAAAAGTCAAACGATCAAAATAGCCAAGATAAAGTTCAGTGGCCAAACCTTACCCTTAAAAATTAAAATGCTAGGATTAAATAGGGAACTAAGACCTTATGTTCCTAAACCTGTGCAATGCAAGAACTGTTGCAAATATGGTCATACAGCAATTAAGTGCAGGAATATTTATAGATGTGCCTTTTGCAGCTCGCAGGACCATAAAACACGCTGGGACTGTGGCCAACCCAAATGCGTAAATTGTGGATTAGAACATCATGCCAGATCTGAATTGTGTGCTTTCTATATCTACAATACAGAACTTAAATTACTACAAGAACGAACTGGAATGACGATAAGAGAAGCAAAGTTAGAACTGAAAGTGAGAGGATTAAATGACCCAGCTAAGAAATTTAGGTATGCAGACACCTCAAAGTCAAGCAATACCAGAACTGAGACAAACGATAATAATAGAAATAACGAAATACCACCACAAAAAATACAAGATGAAAAGAAATCTTCAAACATGCATAATTACGACTGTGGAAAATCGATTTAGCTCTTTATCGGAAATTGAAATGGATAATGACATAGAGGAAGACAAAGAAGAATTAAAATCACAAGAATGTGAAAAAACAGATAATACTACTCGAAAGAGGCAACTGGATAAGACCCCACCTAATTCCACCAAACAAGTCTGTAAAAAGATAAATAACCCACCAATCTCGCCGAAAGCTAAAGTTCAGAAACAAAACACTAATATTCCACTGTCTCCCATAGTAACAATAGTACCTCTAGGAACCGAATCACAAAATTCAGATGAAATGGAAAACCAAAATACAGGTCACTACAGTGAAAACGAAGAAATTCATCCATCACCAATTATAGGCGCCACAGGAAAAAACAAGGAAAAACCACAAACTGAGAAACATGAAGATACATGCAGCTGCAGTAAATGCTTTATAGCAATGTGCCACAAAAATAAGACTATAACTAAAGACAGCCTAACCAACACCATAAGAAATTTCATGAGGAATAGGAGTAAGGAAAAAACAAACATCAAATCTCATGAAGAAGGTTGTATGTGTATTGAACACTTAGAATATTACAAAGAGAAACACATCAGTGTTGTAGATAATATTCTAAAGAAAATCAAAATGGAAAAATTAAATCAAGATAGTAAAAAAGTAACAGTTAACGAAAGTAAGATTCAAACTACAACAAAAAATGAATCAAGACCAACAAAAATACAAATTAACTTATAACAAATTTTAAGAAAATATCAGCTTTAATAATCTAGAGTAATTTGACCACTTATATTACACCATTCAATCGTTATATAATTCAATGGAATATAAATGGATTATTAACGAGAATGCACTTAGGGGAAGTCCAACGACTTATTAGGGAACATGAACCAATGATTATATGTATACAACACATAGGAAAACGTGTTCCAAAAATAGGTAAATATCTATTGGCTACAACATCACAGGAAAATGAAAATAATTTAGGAACAGCTATATATGTCCATAATAAAATTATATACGACAAATTAGATATAGATTACACTGAATTGCAAATTTCAGCAATAACAGTGAAAATAGAAAATAATGTGTTTGATATAATTAACTTATACAACCAGCATAATAAAAAGTATGACTTAAACAAATTACAGAAAATAATAAAAGAGTTTAAGAATCCAATATTAATTGTTGGAGATTTCAATGCGCATAACTCAATATGGGACTATAACAACATTACTCCCGATAAAGATGGAGCAAAAATAGAAAACATAATGAACGCTAATAATCTTTATTGTCTGAATGACAGCGAAGTAAATACATATTATTCCAGAACCCATGGAACATTTTCCACAGTAGATGTCACCCTTTGTTCAACAAATATAGTTGACAGACTAGATTGGAATATATGTGATGACTCCTATTCAAGTGACCATTTTCCCATAATAATATCCTTATTAAATAATGAACCAAAACCATATTCTCCACATTATAACATGCAAAAAGCAGATTGGGACATTTTTTACTTTCATACCAATAAAATATCGCCCTATGATTATTTGAGAAATCACAATGAGACGAACGATTTCATTGTGTCCTTCATTAAAAAGGCAGCAGACAAAGCTATTTCTCATTCAAAACCGCACAATAAAAAACTTAAAGTCCCCTGGTGGTCAGATGATCTAACTGAATTAGTACAAGAAAAACACTCTCTAGCAAGAAGGTTAGATACTCTAAACAGAAGATTCAATAAAGTTAATAAATCAAAACCATTCACAGAAGAAAATATATTAAAAATGACAATTTTACTATTAGAAATAGATGTATTAAAACCTTTATATAATAAAATATCAGCCAAATTTAGAAAAGAAGTAATAAAAGGTAAAATAATATCTTGGAGGTCCTATGTGTCAGAAATAACAAGCGAAACATCCATTCAAAAAGTATGGGAAAAATTCAGAAAAATAAATGGAACAAACAGACCACCCAGACAAGCTATATTAGATAATGGAAATAAACTTTTAGATCCCTTCGAAATAAGTAACATACTTGGGGCAAGTTTTGCCAAAATAAGTAGTGACGAAAATCTAGACAAACATTTTAAAAAAGTAAAAAACAAAGCAGAGTCTATTATACTTAATTTTGAGACAAAGGAAGATATATATTATAATAAGAAGTTCAATATGGACGAGTTAGAATATGCTCTCTTGAACAGTAATAAATCTGCCCCTGGAGGAGATGATGTTTGCTTTGAGATGATTTGCCACCTAGCACCTTTGGCAAAAGCATACTTATCAAAATTTTACAATCATTTATGGCTCCAAAATTTGTTTCCAGACAAATGGCGAAATGCAATAATAATTCCTATACCCAAACCAGGAAAAGATGCTAGTAATGTGAATAATTATAGACCTATCTCATTAACAAGTTGTATATGCAAGTTATTGGAGAAAATGGTAAATGCACGACTTACATGGCACATTCGTGAAAAGAAAATTTTAAGTCCTACACAGTTTGGTTCACAACGTAATAGGTCTACATTAGATACTCTGTGTAGTTTGGAAGACCATATACGTAGAGGATTTGAAAGAAAACAAATTACAATAGCTGTCTTTTTGGACATTCAAAAGGCATACGATACTACATGGAGGTATGCAATATTAAAATCTTTACATAATAATAACATCCGCGGCCATCTTCCTAAATTTATTAAAAACTTTATGACTGACTGCACTTTTCAGGTGAGAATAGATAATGTTTTTTTCCCAAAATATATTTCCACTTGAAAATGGAGTACCACAAGGTAGCGTCCTTAGTGGTACTTTGTTCACATTGGCAATTAACAACATCAGTAACATGCTACCGGTTGGAATTAAGAGTAATTTGTATATGGATGATTTTGCAATATATTACACAGCATCACGCATAAAACATGCAGAAAGAATTATTAATAAAACTACAATAAAAATAGATGAATGGGCCTCATCAGTAGGATTTAGATTTTCCATAGAAAAAACCCAAGCTGTCATGTTTTATAAAAGTAAAATTTGGAAAAAAGGTGAAGAAGCAGAATTAAAAATGAGAAACCATAATATATCATTTAGCCAAACTGCAAATTTTTTAGGTTTGATATTTGATGCACACCTCAACTGGAAAGCCCATATAACTTACATAAAATCGAAATGCAAAAGAGCATTAAACCTAATTAAAAAACTCTCACACAAATTGGGGAGCTGATAGACATACTCTTACTATACTTTATAAAGCAACAGTACTATCAATTATTGATTATGGAAGTGAAATATATGGGTCAGCTTCAGAAGCAGCACTGAAAATATTAGACCCAATTCACAACGAAGGCCTAAGAATATGCACAGGAGCATTTAGATCCTCGCCAGTCTCCTCTGTACAAGTTGAATGTGGCGAACTGCCACTATCCCTCCATAGAGAATTCATAACCATGAAAAGTGCATTAACCCCTTACAAGATTAACCCGAGATATATCGTTATCAGTGTGCTAAAAATTTTGGACTTACCACGAGATATCTCGTTGAAAAGTTAAACGTGAATACTGGGCTAATACGAGATTTCTCGTGGCTCAGTATTGTTACAGCAGGCTTCTCCGAGATATCTCGTCCTATATCATACGTTTGGCAGTGGTATTTGCTGCTGGAAGTCGTGAGTTACCAACGATAATTTTCTGTATTTTTTCGCGCAGACGACGCGTCATTAGTAGCACTTCAGCTGCCATCTTTGACCTTTGTTTTTTTTTGTTTTTTGCGTATTTTTGCCTAATTAGGTAAGTTTGGTTGCATTATTTGTCATCTTAGACTGATTATATGTTATATTATTGATTCATTGTGTTGCTGTTGTGTCTTGTTAGCTAACCCCATGAGTATTTTGTGGTATATAGAGTAACCGGTGATCTTGAGAGGTTGTTCGTTCGTTTGTACGTATTTTATATCGTATTTTCGCCAGTTCTAAGTAAATTTGGTTGTTTATTTGTCATCTAAGACTGTTTATATGTTATATTATTGACTTATTATGATGATTTCGTGCCGTTTGTTTGTCTCTTGACCATTTTGTGATACGTCAAGTATAATTTTTTCCAAGGATTTTTTTTTCCCTTTTTTTACGATGAGTATGCACTATTTTACTAGCTCTCCAGTGGTGACTTTTAGAATCTTCTGTATTTCTTCATTTTCACGTTTTAGGTAAGTTTCATTGTTCTTTTTTTTATTTTAGACTGTTTATATGATATATTGTCGAGTAATTTGTTAGTATCTTGATTATTTATTTATTATTCTAGCCTTTTATTTATTTTTTATTTTAGCCCAGTTATGGCAAATTACCATGACAACAGTGATACTGAGGAATCATTTACAGAGCTTGAAAGTTCTGGCTCAGAAGGCGACGATTCAAGCTTGGATGATTCCAGTGACGATGACAGCGATACCAATACAGATACAGATACAGTAATGGATGAAACACAATGGAGGAGAATCGCAGATTCTACTGCCCCTCCACCCCCTCGATTTCCATTCACAGGAACAACAGGTCTCAATATCCCAGGGAATATTGAAAGTATGTCGCCTTTAGATTTTTTCCATGTATTTTTTGATGATGAACTGATTGAACTTATTTGCACTGAAACCAATAGATTTGCTGAGCAATGCAATGCAGACCCAAATACGTGGCATCCTGTAACTCCACCTGAACTCAGAGTTTTCTTAGCACTAAATACTTTGAAAGGAATTGTGAAGAAGCCAGAAGAATCCTTGTATTGGTCTAAAAATCCACTTCTTAGAACCCCAATTTTTGCTGAAACTATGCCTTTCAAAAGATACAAGAAAATCAGGCAGTACCTGCATTTTTCTGATAATGAAGCATACGATGCAAATTCGCATCCTAATCCAAAACTGAATAAGATATATCCTATTTATGTGCACTTAGAAAATAAATTTAGAACTGTCTACACCCCACAAAGAGATATTTCAATTGATGAGAGTCTCTTGCTATATAAAGGAAGATTGGGATGGGTACAATATATCCCATTGAAGAGATCAAGATTCGGCATAAAGTTCTTTATGTTATGTGAAGCGAGTACAGGATATGTGTGGAGTTTTTTTATTTATGTAGGTAAAGGAACACAATTCGACCAGGATTTCAATGAATTGCCTAAATCCTCACAGGTTGTAATGACTTTACTGAAACCTCTTTTGAATAAAGGCTATTGCCTTACAATAGACAATTATTACACCAGTCCTGAGTTAGTGGATATTCTAGTAAAATGTAGAACAGATTGCTATGGCACTGTTAGAATAAATCGAAAAGACCTGCCAGTTTCATTGAAAACTGAAAAGTTGAAGAAGGGGGAAATGTCTGCTTATCGTAGAGGTAAAGTTATGGCCATGAGATGGAAGGATAAAAAAGATGTTGTTCTACTCTCCACAGTTCACAATAGTGATGAAGTGGAAATTGCGAGTAGGAGAGGTACGAAAAAGAAGCCCAAAGTTGTAGTAGACTATAACCACACAATGGGTGGTGTGGATAAGTTGGATCAAAACTTGGCAAATTATCCTGTTCCCAGGAAAAGAACAAAAAAATATTACAAAAAAGTTTTCTTCCATCATCTAGATCTAGCCCTTTGGAATGCATATCAGTGTTTCAAGATGAGTAATGAAAGTTGCTGTTCATCTCTCAAATTCAGGTTGGAAATAATTGATTCAACTCTGAAGAAGTATCATGCTGAAATCCCTCAAACAAGACCAGGTAGACCATCTATTTCAGCGAATCCTACCCTCTATTCAGGAAGGCATTTTCCAATTGACATTCCTCCTACACCCAAAAAGAAATTTCCTACAAGGCAATGTGTTGTTTGCTCTAAGAAAAGGGATAATAATGGAAAACCGATCAGACGAGAGTCTCGCTACGTGTGAGATATGTGAAGTTAGTCTGTGTATAACCCCCTGCTTCAAATCATACCATACAAAATGATTGGGAAATACACTGGTTTATGTGAAGTGAATTTTTTTTTTTTTTTTTTACCCAAATGAAGAGAAATATATGATTTTGTTTATTCTAATGGTGAAATTTTTTTTTATTCAAATGAAATGAAAAAATACTTTTATCAAAATGAAGTGGAAAAATAAAAAGTTATCAAGCATCAATATGATTTTTATTCAATTCCTATTATCAAAATTACTAAAACGAAGCATACGAGATATCTCGTGATAGAATAAAATGATTATAATTTATACGAGATAACTCGTTATTGGCCATAAAAAGGTCTCAAGGGGAGTTTCTAAAAATTACAATTTTACATAAAATAATCACAATTTTCTGTTGAAATCAAATTAGAATAGAGTCTAAACAAGTTTATATTTAATTTTAATTCAATAAAACAATTAGATTCTTTTTGAAAGATTATGTTGAAAAAATAAGTCTTTGAAGGGGTTAAGAATCAAGGCAAGTGATTCACCAGCTAAAAGTCTATTTGAGTTAAGGGATGTCTTTATAAACAATCATTCACCACCTTTCCCAATTAGAACTAATAGACTGTTTGAGTCATTAAATATAAATATACAAGTACCTCCAATAGTAAAGTTACCACCCCATTGGACTATGATTAAAGTAAAGACTTGCGCTCACTTAAAATATTTATCAAAAAGTTCCGTATATACCCCAGAACACCATAAACAAAAAACCATAGAACATATAAGACAAAAAAGTTCACATTATGCAATATATACCGACGGGTCTAAATCGCAACATGGCATAGGATATGCAGCTATATCGCAGAATAAAACATATCAATTTTCTTTACCCAATCATCCTCAGTCTTCACAGCAGAGTTGTGTGCAATTAAAGTAGCTATCAAAATTATAAAGCAAACATCAATTAATAATTTTGTGATTTTTAGTGACTTGAGAAGTGCCATAGAAGCTTTTCAGAATTACAATCCAAAAAATAATATTGTACAGCAAATTCAATTTGAACTCCACAAATTATATAAAAATGGAAAAAATATTGAAATATGTTGGATCCCTGCTCATGTGGGGATAAGAGGAAATGAAGAGGCTGATAAAGCAGCTAAAGAAGCAGTCCACATGATAAAAGCAAATGTAAACATCCCCACCAGCGATTATATAAGATATATAAAAACAATAATTGTAGATAAATGGCAAAACACATGGGCTGAAGAGCCTGAAAATAATAAATTAAAACAAATAAAACAGGATGTTAACAAATGGAGTTCAGCATATCAAAGAGAGAGACATGCTCAAGTAATCCTGACACGCCTCCGTATAGGCCACACTCGTCTGACACACGGGCACTTGATGAGCAACCCACGCGACCCTGCTCCCGAGTGTTCAGAGTGCAAGGAGTTGGTAACAGTCAGACATGTCTTGTGCGAGTGTCCAAAGTATGACCAGCAGAGACTGTCAACTTTTGGAAATAAGACAATAAAAGAAATTTTGTCAGAATCTTTTACATTTTCAGTAGTTCCAATTTTGACTTTTCTGAGGAACTGCAATTTAATTGATAAAATATAAAGTTTTTTTTAGTGAATTTTAAAACAAAGTTTCAAAAACTTAAAACTTAATTCCGAATTTCAATATACCGTTTTAGTATGTATGTAAGGGAACATGAGTAAATGTATTTATTGTGTGTGTGTTCTAGTATGAAAGCGTTTGCCTTGGTGCAATTTTTTTTATTTATCCTGAATGACCAATTTGGTCCCAGTTCTGGCCTAAGGGCTAGACCTGGCATTTTATCTAATCCTTCGGGCCAGCCCTAGGAGAGCTGAAAATCAGCTCAGTGGTCTGGTAAAAATGATATTGTAATGATACAATTAAGTTTATTCATACTTACCTGGCAGATATATATATAGCTGTATTTTTCCGAATCCGACAGAAATTTAAACACTTACGACACACGCAGTGGGAGTCAGGTGGTTAGTACCCATTCCCGCCGCTGGGAGGCGGGTATCAGGAACCATTCCCATTTTCTATTCATAATTTTTATTTCCACTGTCTCCTGAGGGGAGGTGGGTGGGTACTTGATTATATATATCTGCCAGGTAAGTATGAACAAACTTGGGTACTTGATTATATATATCTGCCAGGTAAGTATGAACAAACTTTTAATTGTATCATTACAATATCATTTTGTTCATGAAACTTACCTGTCAGATATATATACAGTGGACCCCCCGTATTCGCGTTCTCCAGATTCGCGGACTCACACATTCGCGGATTTCTCTCGGGAACGTTTCCCTGCATTATTCACGGAAAATTCATGCATTCGCAGTATTTTTCTATGATAAATATCCACAAATTCCTGGTTTTTTTGATGGATTTCATCATAAAATGCACTTTTTGTGATAAAACTATTAAAAAAACCATGTAGGAAAATTTTTAGTGGGTTTTTCTTGAGTTGTAACTAACAAAATAGGCTGTTTTTAGCATTTTTATAGGGGTTCCAAACATTTGCGGATTCTAACTATTCACGGGGGGGGGGGGTCTGGTAAGCATCCCCCGCGAATACGGGGGGACCACTGTATAGCTGAATCCCACCTTTGGTGGTGGGAGTAGACAGAATAGAAGATTTTAGGAAACATATATATGCAGATAATTGATATCTTGGTTCCTTACCTGTTAGCATAGCTGGCTTATGATCTGTCAACAGGGGCGAGACCACGACGTGACTAGACCATTGACCATACAATGAGGGCAACGAAGTAAAACAAAACCACTTGGTGTAGCCTACCAAAGGTATCCCACTTAGACTAAGCTAATGGAAGGGAGATCCGCCGCAGGCGGTCAACCCCACAACCATAACACAAGTTAAAAACTTCCCTAACCATTAAAGGATAGGATGAGCGCTACCTCCTGCCCCCAAAACAGTGTCTGCAGCGACGTATGGTCCGAGCGAGTAACAATTTTCGTATGTTGCTTTCACCTCTCGCAGGTAGTGTGAAGCAAACACCGAATTGCTTCGCCAATAAGTGGCGCCCAAAATATCTTTGAGTGCCATATTCTTGTGAAAAGCCACCGAAGTAGCAATAGCCCTCAACTCGTGGGCTTTCACTTTTAGAAGCTCCATGTCACATTCACTACACTTTTCATGGGCTTCCTTAACCGTACTTCTTAAGAAGAACGCCAGTGCGTTCTTCGACATCAGAAGATCTGGTTTTTTCACAGAGCACCACAAGTTCTCCGAAGAGCCTCTGCATGCTCTGGTTTTCTGCAAATAAAACTTGAGAGCCCTGACAGGACACAGGACTCTCTCAGGTTCAGGTCCCACTAGCTCCGACAACCCTTTGATCTCAAACGTCCTCGGCCAAGGGTTGGAAGGGTTCTCGTTCTTTGCTAAGAACGTAGGGCTTAAGGAACAAACTGCACTATAATCCTTGAACCCAATGTGCTTGCTTATGACTTGTATTTCGCTAACCCTCTTCGCCGTCGCCAGAGCGGTTAGGAAAATGGTCTTCTTAGTACGATTCCTAAGCGAAGCTAAATGGAGCGGTTCAAATTGACTCGACATGAGAAACTTAAGTACCACGTCTAAGTTCCACGATGGTACTTTCGGTTGGAGAACTTTCACAGTCTCAAATGATCTAATGAGATCATGAATGTCTCTGTCATTCGCTAAGTCGAGTCCTCTATGCCTGAAGACTACAGAAAGCACGCTTCTGTAGCCTTTAATTGTGGGAACGGCTAGTTTCGCTTCTTTCCTATGGTGAAGAAGGAAATCTGCTATCTGGCTCACAGAGGTTGAGGTGGAGGAAATGCCCTTCTTTCTGCACCAACTTCTAAAGACAGCCCACTTCGATTGGTAAACTGCGATTGAGGAGGGCCTCCTTGCGGTGGCAATCGCCGTTGCCACAGGTCTTGAAAAACCCCTCGCTCTGGCCAACTTCTTGATAGTCTGAACGCAGTCAGACTCAGAGCGGGGAGGTTCTTGTGGTACCTCTCGAAGTGGGGCTGTCTGAGTAGATCTTTCCTTAGGGGCAGAGTCCTTGGAAAGTCTACCAGGAAGGACATCACCTCCGTGAACCAGTCGACCGCTGGCCAGAAGGGGGCGATGAGGGTCATCCTCGCTCCCTCTGAAGCAGCGAACTTCCTCATCACTTCCCCGAGGATCTTGAATGGGGGAAAAGCGTAAATGTCTAGTCCCGACCAATTCCACAGTAGGGTGTCTACTGCCACTGCTCCCGGGTCCAGAACTGGGGAGCAATAAAGCGGAAGTCTCTTCGTTCGGGAAGTTGCGAAAACATCCACATGAGGACATCCCCACAGCTTCAATAACGCCTGGCATACCTCCTGATGAAGGGTCCATTCCGTCGGCAGAAGCTGTCCTTGCCGACCGAGAAGGTCCGCTCGCACGTTTTCCACGCCTGACACGAATCTTGTCAGAATCGTGATGTTTTGCGACTTCGCCCATATCAGGATATTCTTCGCGATGGCGAACAGAGAAGGAGAGTGAGTTCCCCCCTGTTTCCTGAGGTATGCCAGGGCTGTGGTGTTGTCCGAGTTTATCTGAACCACTTTGTTGGAGACTTCCTCTTGGAAGAACCTTAGAGCAAGGTAAATTGCTGAAAGTTCTTTTAGATTGATGTGCCAGGACACCTGTTCCCCTCTCCAGGTGCCTGACACTTCTCTCCCTCCTAGTGTTGCTCCCCAACCCGTGGAGGACGCGTCTGAGAACAACACTAGGTCGGGGTTCCGAAGCTTGAGCGAAAGTCCTTCCGCAAGCTTCTTTGGATCCGACCACCATTTGAGGTGCTTTTCACTTCTTTCGTCAAAAACAAGACCTCTTCTAGATCCTGTTTGCGTGACCAATTGCTTGAGAGGAAGAACTGAAGTGGTCGAAGGTACAACCTTCCCAGAGAAACAAACGTCTCCAGTGAGGAAATGGTCCCCAGCAGACTCATCCATTCCCTCACCGAGCATGTTTCCTTCCCTAGAAAGGCTGACACTTTGTCTAGGCATTGAAGTTGTCGCCCCTGGGACGGAAAAGCCCGAAAAGCCACTGAGTCCATCTGAATCCCCAGATAGACTAAGGATTGAGAAGGAGACAGATGCGACTTTTCGAGGTTCACCAGAAGTCCCAGGGACCTCGCTAACGACAAAGTCGTGTGAAGGTCCTTCAGACACCGGTCTTGCGATGAGGCTCGAATAAGCCATTCGTCTAGGTAGAGAGAGATCCTTATTTCTGCAAGATGGAGCCACCTCGCAACGTTCTTCATAAGAACGGTGAACACCATCGGCGCCGTGCTGAGACCGAAGCAGAGTGCCCTGAACTGGAATACCTTACCTTTCAGGACAAACTGCAGGTATTTTCTTGATCGGGGATGGATGGGGACGTGAAAGTATGTGTCCTGAAGGTCTAATGAGACCATCCAATCCCCCGGTCTTAAGGCTGCTAGCACGGATTGAGGTGTCTCCATCTTGAACTTCTGCTTGGTAACAAAGCGATTTAGACTGCTGACATCCAGAACGGGGCGCCACCCCCCTGACTGCTTCGGCACTAGGAACAGATGGTTGTAAAACCCTGGAGAACTCCGGTCGAAGACCTGCTCCACCACCTGCTTCTCGATCATTTGATCTAGTAGATCGTGAAGCACTTTCCGTTTTTCTCCTTGATACGAAGGAGACAAATCCTTTGGTGTCGAAGACAGGGGGGGTAACTTCAGGAAAGGAATTCTGTACCCCTTCTTGACGATGTCCAGAGACCAAGCGTCGGCACCTCTCTCTTCCCAGGCTCTCGCGAAATGTAG
Source organism: Macrobrachium nipponense (assembly GCF_015104395.2). Classification (NCBI taxonomy): domain Eukaryota; kingdom Metazoa; phylum Arthropoda; class Malacostraca; order Decapoda; family Palaemonidae; genus Macrobrachium; species Macrobrachium nipponense. Next base: position 76,130,385 of record NC_061108.1, read on the forward strand.
AATTCTGGCTCCTACCGGTGGCTGAAGGACTTCCCTCTCACTTCTTGCTCTTAGAAGGAGTGGGGGTCTTGCCTCTGAAAGAGCCTCTTCCTCGAGGGGCTGGCTTCGAGGAAGAAGCAAATCGAAAGGGCTTCGATTTCTTCAAAGCAGAGGACCCAGAAGTAGTTGTAGGCTTCCTAGAAGACTGCGCCAGAAGGTCTTGGGTTGCTTTCTCCTGGAGACTGGCGGATATGTCCTTTACCATAGACTGGGGGAAGAGATGTTCTGAGAAAGGCGCGAAAAGAAGATCCGCTTTTTGCGCTGGCGAGACCGACTTTGCGGTAAAATTACAAAAAAAGTGCTCTCTTCTTAAGCAGTCCTGTGCTGAAATGAGCAGCCAATTCCTCAGAACCATCCCTGACGGCCTTGTCCATGCAAGACAATACACTGGACAGCTCCCCCAGACTGATGGAATCAGAACTCCTGGACCTGGCATCCAAAACTCCTAGGCACCAGTCAAGAAAATTAAAGACCTCTAGTGTCCTGAAGAGGCCTTTAAGGTGAAAATCTAGCTCACTATGCGTCCAAGAGACTTTGGAAGAAGACAGAAAAGATCTTCTGGCGGCATCCACAATACTACCAAAGTCTCCTTGAGCCGAGGCTGGAAGCTTAACTCCGACGTTTTCTCCCGTCTCGTACCACATACCAGCTTTGCCACAAAGTCTTGAAGGTGGTAAAGCGAAAGAAGTCTTGCCTGAAGCTTTCCTCTTTTCCATCCAATCGTGGACCTTGCGAAAAGCTTGCTTCGTAGAAAGCGACTTCTTCATTTTCACAAAGCCCGAGATCTTAGTAGCTTTGGATGACGAAAACTGAGAGGGAGGAGTACGTGGAGCTTCAGGCTGAAAAGTGTCTGCAAAGACTGGCTGTAGCAGACGAGTTAAAACCTTGTAGTCCGTCGAGACTGGAGCCAACTGCTGTTCTTCGTTCACTTCGACGAAAGCGTCACTAATTTCCTCTTCAGACACTGGAGAAGTAGGAGGAAGTAAGGAAGAGTCACGAGCTTTCTCAAAAGAGAAAGAGCGGCGAACAGGAAGAGTTCCCGCTTCCACTTGCACTTGCGGTGGTGAAAAACTGAAGTCCATAGGCGCGCGCTTGGCGTCCGATGCCAATCTTCTGGCGCCGACTGAAGCGCGCTCGACAGCTACAGGTGCACACCTGGCGTCCACTGGCGCGCGCTGGGCGTCCACTGGCGCGCGCTGAGCGTCCACTGGCGTGCGCTGAGCGTCCACTGGGGCGCGCCGAGCATCCACTGTAACGCGCTGAGCGGCCACTGGCGCTCGCATAACTTGCACCGAATCACGCTCGGCGTCCACTGAAGCGCGCTTGACTTTCACAGAAGCACGCTCGGCATCTAAAGAAACGCGCTTCCTATCTACATGTTTCGTAGTAGCAGATACAACCGCTTCTCGAGAGCGAGAAACGAATTTCTCACCTCCTCTAGAGAGTTGCTGGGGAGCAGAACGAACTCTAGAGGGAGACTCAAACAGAGAGAGAGACGAGCGAGGAGAGGGAGAGGGAGAACGCCTCGACCTCTTCACAGGAAGATTGTCATCCTTTCTACGGCGACGTGGAACAGTCTCTCTCGAAGAAATAACATCTCGAAGTTGCTGCTGAACCGACTGGAGAATCTTGCTTGTAGGTGAAGCCTCCTTTTCTGGGGAGGGGCTGATCCTGTGAGCAGGCGAGTGGCGAGGGGATGCCTTCTTCCTACTCCCAGGAACCGCCACTTCACGCACCTAAGAGCGACTGCGGCGCTCGAAAGAATCATCTAGGAAAGACTCCGCCTCCGAATAATCCTTACGCTTCTTCTGTGGAGGAAAAGCAGCAAACGCACTATCAGGCGAAGAGCAAAGTTCCGGAGAACAACTTGGACGTGAAGCGTCCCGAACATGAGCCGTCCTTTTCAGCGGACGTGATGCAGCATGAGAGCTCCACCCCTTGCGCGGGGAGGAAGCTTCCGAAGAGGAAAAGCACTCCTTCAGAAGACGTGCACGCGCACGCTCCTTGGCAGTCTGGGTAGGTTCGTCAGAAGCTGCCGAAGGCACGCCAGATCGGTGGGGGTTCCTCGTAACCCTCCTTCGACTTTCGACATGCTCTCTCCCCGTAACCTGGGAGTCAAGCAGAGGTCTAGGTCTAGAGGCGGAATGAGGCCGATCTGACGCACCCTCCACTACACAAGGGGCACTTTCACTGCACTTTTCTCCACTTTTGCTCTCCAGAGCTAACACTTTTGATTTTAAGTTACGAATCGATTCAAGAATTAGCGATAAAGTATTACCTTCTACCGACACTGCTTCAGGGGCCGGAGGCAACACTACAGGGGTAGGAGCATAATCTACAGAAGGAGGGTTGGCAGGAGAATCATTAAAATCTTGCCTACCTGAAACACTCCTGGAGGAAGACCTTAACCTATCTCGCTCAAATTTCTTAAGATAGGCTTCATACACCTTCCACTCAGACTCTGTTAATCTTTCACACTCCTTACAACGACTTTCAAACGTACATTCATTCCCCCTGCAAACCTTACAAACAGAATGTGGGTCTACTGAAGCTTTCAGTAGCCTACCTCTACATTCGGACATAGAACAAAATCTGGCGCTAGTTGAACTAGACCCTGACATCTTGATCAAAGAAAAATCAATACCAAAATCAAATCAATCCAAAGTCAATGTGTGCCAAGCCACCGATCCAATTCAGATACCAAAGAAAAAACCAAAAGGGATACTCAAGTAGCTAGTAAGTTTCCAAAATCTGGACGGAGGTGCTGCAAACGTTGTTTACAGCACCGGCGACAGAAAAATTATGAATAGAAAATGGGAATGGTTCCTGATACCCGCCTCCCAGCGGCGGGAATGGGTACTAACCACCTGACTCCCACTGCGTGTGTCGTAAGTGTTTAAATTTCTGTCGGATTCAGAAAAATACAGCTATATATATATCTGACAGGTAAGTTTCATGAACAAACTACTTTTATAATAATAATAATATCAACTTCTAAGGTACTTATCACCGAAAAATTAGGTAAGTACTAAGGGTCATTTAATCATCTTTAAGATATACTATCTTAGGTTACGGGCTACCGATAATTACCATTCCTAGTTTAAAATTACTTGTCCTAAATCGACTAGGCTACTAGCTCATATAGGCTACTGCCTCAGAAATTGTAGTAACCGTTATCTGAAAAGATGAACTAAATTAATAATACAATATGGAATAGTTCTTTGGGCAAAAAAAACTTCAAACAAAAATTTATTTATAAACACTTTTAGCGTTTGTAAAGGCTATCCTGAAACATGTGTCTCGCCGATCACGTGTTCTAAACAATGCTAGACGGGTAAACAAAACACTAGTTTTCGTACTTCACAATAAAAATTTTTTGTTCCACAGTTTTTAACCTAACTGTTTTAACTAAATCTTAAAAATGAGTACTTAACTTTCAAATGTCAGCGATTCCATGATTGATTTCAAAGAAAAATTCTCAAGATAAGAGGAGCACTGGCTGAATAATCTTTTGATTGTGATGACCAGAAGAGTAATGGTTTGTGGTCTTTTTGCCGGTCCAAACATAAAACAAGATGGCTGATGCACGTAAGCAATGGTCACTTCTATAGGTTTTGATGTAGGAAAACTGGGTACAGCTTTTGCTAATGATGAGAAAAAATGCCTTCTTGTCTTTTGAGTCCATTATACTCTATCACTTGTCATAGTGTTTGTCATTATGGCATAATACCCGGCTTAAAGATATTAGTCTGATCACCTTGGAGCTCTGGCACACACCAGGGAGGGTAACTCCTTTGAGGAATTAAGTTATCCTGAAGCAATAATAATAAAAAAATCTAGAATTATTATTGACAATTTTGTTCATCGCTTGTATGAAACTGTGAACCACAAAAAGAATGATAAAAAAAATTTGTATGAATAATTCAGGATAAGTCCAAGTGATTTATCGAATGTTTTTGAAAGTTTTATGCATAAATAAACATATCTAGAAACATTATTGGTATAAAACCATGCTTATATAGTTTTACTGACAATTTTGTTCATCACTTTTGTAAAAACTTCAGTCTATGAATGATTCTACAATGAGTCAAGTCTGATATCCACTATTTTGGACCATTTTATGATAAATAAACATATCTAGAAACATTATTGATATAACAGAATGTTAGATTGATTCAGGGATAACTTTGTTCAATTTTACAGCACTGTGACGACAATTTGTAAAAAAGCATGGAAAATTCATTTAAAAATAAAATTTGTTAAAAAATAATAGGGATAGATGAACTTTCAGAATATAAATATTTTTTATTTTCTCACTGTTGAGTCCAGAAATATTGCTCCTTTGCTGTTTCCCAAGTTTTTATTTTTCTAAACTAAATGCTTCGATCTAAAAGAACACTGAAATAAGATTGTACTTATTTAGTATTATTTGTAGAATCAGTGGTAAAAATTTGAATGAAATACCTTCAGTCATCAGGTATAAATTCATTACTTTATAGAACTGGGACCTTATGACATTGGCACTCCCTATAAATGCAAATTTTAGGTAATACGTATGTAAATCAAGAGAGCACAGTGCTATTCATTTTATTACATTGTAAATTTCATGGCATACTTCTTATATGACAAAATAGTTTCAGTGCAAAAATCAGCCTTCTAACTGTAATAGTTTGATAGTTATTACAAAATAAGAATATACAGTGGTCCCCCCGTATTCACGGGGGATGCATACCAGACCCCCCTGTGAATAGTTAGAACCCATGAATAGTTGGAACCCCTATAAAAATGCTTAAATGCTCCTATTTTGGTAGTTAAAACTCAAGAAAAACCCACTAAAAATTTTTATACCTTTTTTTTTTAGTTTCCTCACAAAAAGTACATTTTATGATGAAATTGATAAAAGAAAGAGATAAAAGAAAGAGAAAAAAGGAAAAAAAAGAAAAAAAAAAAACCTGGAATTTGTGGATATTTCTCATGAAAAATATGCGCGAATAGGCAAATTTCTGCGAATAATGCAGGGAAACATTCCAGAGAGAAATCCGCAAATCCAGAGAGCGCGAATATGGGTGGTCCCCTATACAGGCAGCCCTCGGTTAACATTGGTATCAGTTAACGGCTATCTGGTTTTACGGGGCTTGTCTAGTGAGGCTGTTAACTGGATTTTCGGTGCTGATATCCGGTTAGCAGCGCCAATCTTTGGTTATCAGCACCGATATTCGGTTAGCGGCAACGTTAAGCAGGTTTTTGGTGCTGTTATCGCTGATTTTCAGTTAGCAGTATCAGCTGGAAATGGAACCCCCACTGTTAACTGAGGGTTGCCTGTATTTATTGTTTTTGCCATTTTCTCAAGACTTATTTTTTAAAAAATAAATTCTTATTACTCCAAGAAGACAACCAGATTCGATGAAACTTTTATAGTGCAATAAACTATATATCTTGATTTGCATAGAGCAAAACTGATATTTTTTACTGATATTTTTGAAAAGTAACATCAGGATTTTTTTCAAATACAAAAAAGTTAACTTAAGGCAAATTTCTAACTTTTTCTCTTTGAAAAATTCAATTATTATTTGAAGAATAAGGTAAAAATTTGAAGCAAATCCCTTCAATCATAAGGTGGCTATAAGCAGGTACTTTATAATGGGGCCTTACGACGTCCCTTTAATAGTATTTAAGAAGAAATCTGTATACGTATAGTATTAGGTTGTTTAGTTTCTTGTATTTACCAGTACACTGAGATGATAAGCAGCTTGGTAAGCATTAGCACAGTGGTTACCTCAGCTCTGTAACTAACACACAGGAGCTACTACTTTTTTCATTTAAGTGGGTCTTACATGCTACCAAGTAAAAAATTTATAAAATTATCTCTATGTATTGTATATATTTTGGATGGACAATCAGACATAAAGCTTACCTGACACCACAGCTAAATCTTGAAAATGACTTCTGCTTGACAGTGGTTTCAAAATACTGACTAGTACTGACAAGGTTACATCTGATTTTTTGTCAACTGGCTGCATAACACTGTACTCATCAATTATGATGTTACCTGCAAAGAAATTATCATTTAAATAATTATTCATTACTAATATACAAATTAATTTAACATAACTAGGACACATTCCTGCCTTCCTATTTTACTAATATAAGTAGTAACACATTTAATAAGACTGATTTACAGTCATCTGGTGTCACCAATGCCACCAGTCATTGACACTGGAACCAAGCAGAATACTAAGAAAAACTAAATAAAAAAATTATCCAAATAATATGGCATAGTGATAAAAAATAGTTTTCTGGTGTCGACCTGTGTCGGCCGATGAAAAATCCGTTACTCATTTTTCTAGTATAAATAAACTCTAAATATACCAGAGAAAAAATAACATAGTTATGTTGAGGTTACTACCCCCAGCGCGATCACCCAAAGGGTGTCGGTATGGTATAGAGGCGTTGTGTTACCACAAACCACAGGACTTCTGCCATTTAGAAGATTCCCTTCAAAATCCCTCCCTTTGGTGGGAGCCGCTACAACGAAATCCCACTACTCGTCCTCGCTCGCCACTACTACTACTTAACCACGCGCCATTTCCATTCCTGTTAGTAGAGCCGTGCGTTTAACTAACGAGAATTTCGCTGTGCTTTTTCCATTGTGGATTTCGCTATTTTCTTTCATTATGAGTGCCCTATCTTCTGCTGCTTCGAAGTTGAGTACCCCAATTTGGTTTTTTATCATATTTAAGTTATATTAAGTATGCTATCAGTCCAGGCCCCTCAAAATATGAGTTGAGGGTGTTGCCGGCTGGGCCGCCATTTTGAGCGTCGCATAGCAACAACGAATTACGCACGGCATATGTAAAATTATAATATGGGCTTAGTTTTGCTTATAAGTTGATTAAAAGGTGATATTTCTGTTAGAACGGATATTAGTTACATTTAGAATTATATGGCTTATATATTGATACGTCAAGATCTCGGTGCTGGTGAGCCATTCTCGAACCTAGGCTAGTCTTATAACAGTAACCATATTTGATCCTTAAACCGGATAAATGGTTAAATTATCCCTAGTTAGCTTAAATTGATAAGCCTAATAAGCTTAAATGCATGTTTTTCTCGTCAAAACGAGCTACGTCGATAAATGACTTTGCTGATACGTTCAGGGGAAAAGTGCCCATTACGAATGGGAATTTAAGTGATACTATGGACTACGTAGATTAGTACTAGATATTAAGAGATAACTCCTATGCACCTTGTGATATATTGTTATATTTAGATCAATAAATAACCTAAGTAATGGTATTATGTGCATAGCCTACCTGGATAACCTCCTGACCGGGTTGGACCACCTCCGATCGCGACGGGCCACGGCCAGTCAGCAAAAAATCTAGGCTACGTAGCCTAGGAGTGGATCCACTTTAGATCAGGGGTAGAGCCAAGCAACATAAACTATTGCTTACAAACCTCTGGTCGCAAAGATTGAATAATAGATATTATTACGATAATATCTCTACTATATTATCTCTGGAGCTTCGGCGAACAGAGAATACTTTTAATCAGAGCGATCAGAGGCAAGGTAGAAAGATAATAGTTATCGAAGTTCGGCATTGCCGGAATTCAGACTGAATTATTCCTGGCTTCGGCAATTATAGAGGTATGCCATGTCTTTTTTCCGACACCGACGAAGTTCGGTGTTTTAATATAAACATGCCTCTGAACGGAATACTCAGTTTATACTATTATTCCTAGAAGTTTATTAGATTTATTATGTAGGTCGGTACCAGAATACTTCACGAAGTATTTCGCCGACAACCTAGATAAGTGTACAAATGTAAGCCTTATTAATCTAAGCCATTTATTAATAAGTCGAATCCGGAATACTTCGGCAACGAAGTATTTCTCCGACAGCCTAGATAAGAATACATTTAGTCTAAGCCACTAATAAGTCGATACCGGAATACTTCGGCAACAGAAGTATTTCCTCAACAAACCTAGATAAGATTCATTTTCTGGAAAAATTAAGGCATATATGTGTCAGCACGGAATATTTCGGGAACGAAATATTCCGCCGACAAACTAAAACTTACGAGTTTTACGACCTAGTTATTTAGAATTAATCAGTCGACCACGAAATATTTCGGCGACAAATATAATCAGTAATAAACTTACGAGTTTATAACTTAAATTACAAGTTGTAAATAACTAATTACAATTATACCGGAATATTTCGGCAACGAAATATTCCGCCAATAGAAGAAAATGCATGGTTTTTCTAGAAAATGACTGCCTGCATGCCTAAGACGGAATATTTCAGCTCCGAAGTATTTCGTTGATAATTTAGCAACAAACCATCAAAGGGAAGAAACTCATTGAGTTTTTTCACATTACAGGTGGTCCGTTGCCAGGCGGAGGGGTGTCATGCGTCGTTGGGAAATCCCTACGGCCACGTAGTTTGCCGCTCGCATGCCAACTGCGCGGTACCCTTGGACAACTACGTGGTCTGGCATCCAGACGCCTGTACCGTCTGTTATGAGCTGGTCTCAATTCTGACTGACAAACAGGTAAGGATTTTACGAGATTGTCTTACATATAATAGGTAATATAGTTATGTAAATCTGTAAATTATTCGAATCCGCCACTAAAACGAGGATTAACTTACAGGCGGACAAGGCGATTATCCACGACGCAAGGGTATCCCTTCGTAAATGGGTGGGGGGTTTTGGCAAGAACGCACCAAAAGGTCTGCCCTACATATTGGATGCTGGCGTATGTGCTTTGATCTTTTCGGGTGCCACAATGACAACAGCGGTGCCCAGGGAGAGAGCCGAACCCCTCATCGAAGCCATTCGTCTGGAGACGATGGCCGCCTTAGAGGAGCAGCAGGACCTTATGGACAATGTAGCGGCGATCGACATCAACGTTGAGCCGATGGAACAGGTAGGTGGGGAGGTAAGTGGGGCGTGTTCCCATCCCAGTCCCAGTCCTTCTCCTTCCCTTTCTTCTGATACATCCTTTAAAGGTTTTATGAAACCCTCTAATGAACAAGGAATGTCGTCAGTCATTCCTAAAGTCAAGAAGACTTTAAAGAAGACCAAGTCTGTTCCGCCAGCGGCGATTGAGATGTCTTCGGTGTCACAGCCGTCGACATCATCTTTCATTCAGCCTGCTGCCATAAATCCTTCCCCTACCGAAGTAGCAGGGTCATTCTCAAGGGTGGCGGAACAGCTTTTTGACCCGGTTGACTTCACTAACCAACTGTTAGCCAGGGTTACTGGAGTTATTGATCAGAGGCTAGATGCACGCCTCGGGCCAACAACAGACATCTCCAATCAGGCTCTCTCGTCACTGACGGAGAGAATTAGGCCCATTGAGGAGATGCTCTCTGGTCTCTTTAGATCCAGAACACCAGCCCTATCAATGATGGTTCCGGATGCTTCAAAGCTTCCACCCTTTGATAAGGAAAACCCATGGAGGTTGGCCCTAAATGCTCCCTTCGTAGAAGGGAGGCTAACAATTAAGGGGTGTGGAACAAGACCGATTGAGGATTATGAGCTATTCCCAGCCGGTATGCAGTTCCTGTTCCCGGGCTTTGTCAGACTAGCACAACATGCGCTAGTCAGAGTTGATAAAAGTACCGAAGGAAACAGTGATCTTCCCTAGAGAACAGGCCCAAGCTGCCTGGGTCCGTTCTCTAACAGAACTAAATTGTGTCAACACCAAATTGACACCGCATAAGGGGAAGTACACAATGTTCGTCACCCCCGAAGGCCTTCCGTCACCTTGTACAACTAAGGTGAAAGAGTTAACATTGCAGGCCATTAACGAGGACAAGCCAACACCGACCCTGAGGGAAACAGAGCCTACATCCTTGCTGTTGCCCACAGGTTCGGACATTTGGATAAACGCTCCCGCAACATTTACTGTTGGTAAATTGGAGCCGGATTGCGCTTCGGACTTGTTCTCCGAACGGTTGCCCAAACTTCCCGACCATTTGATCAAGGGGGAATTTGAGGCAAGGACGAGGTTAGCCAGGACTATCAACTCCGTCACCTCGGCGGAGTTACTAGCTACAACTTATGAAGTGTTACGGACTCTGGGATCTCAGAGACAATGTTAAGGCCTCTGAGGGAGGTCCGCTTCAGGTTCGATATGAAATAAATAAAAAAAAAACTTATCAACACAAACAGTTGAGACTGGGGATATGAATATAGAAAGAAACACTAACACAACAAAGGTTTATTTACAAGCTTACTAACAATGGTAAATGCAGAATGGTATCTCCTATTTACATAAACAAATAGAATCTTACACTGCGTGAACTGGGGGAAACAGTGAGGTAATAAGAATACTTGCTAAACAGTTTGGCACTTCGAAGAGGTGGCTTCATGAAAGTAGAGCGGCAATTGCAGTCGTCCTCTTGCCTCCATATTGCAGAAAATAGTCTATTCGTAAAGCAGGAACTCTCCCCTTTTCTTCTCCGAAGTCTGCTCAACGTAGAGACAACTCGGCCGTCCACACCAGAAGACGACTAGACCAGTATCCAACCAACTCTCGAACAGCTTCTTTTGATTGATACTTCGTCGGTTCCTTTTTCTCGTATCTCACGGAAGATCTCTGCTGCTGCTGATCTCTCACTGATAATCTGATATGTGGCTCTCTGTGACTAACTGGTGATCTCTCTCTCTTTTACGATCTCTCTCTCTTTTACGATCACTGTTCTCCAAAGTTCGTTCGTCGTATTTATACGGCACTCAGGGGGCGGAGCCTACGGCGAACATCACCGACTCCAGGGATTTCTAGAACTTCTTAGATGAATCTAGACGAGGTATTGCATCAGAAATCGCGGCGTTTCTCACGTCCCGACGAGATCCACAACACTCCTGCCGATTCTAGAACCATCATGATGACAGGTACTTCCAACACACTGCGCTAACGCCTCCTTGCTGCCGAACTTCTCGAAACTGCGTTCTCCTTTCCTTTAACTTTCTTTGCTATGAAGCAATTACCATCACACGCCCCCCCTAAAAGAGAAAAAAAATGAAATCAAATGATTTTTTTTTTTTCTAAAGAAGAGCAAGAATTAAACAGTGGGGAAACAATTCTGCATAAAGCTTTAATACTTCTTCATACACTCAACCACTCGTGCCAAAACAGAAAACGGTCATTAGGCTACTCATTCTGAGAAATCTCTAGAGAGGCAATCAGCTAATACATTATCTTTCTCTTACTTTTTCTATTTTTTGAACTCTGATGAAAACTTATATAAATACTAAAACACCTCTTGTGTTTTTTCTCAAAACTAATTTCACTCAGTAACACTGTTACAAGGGCGGAGGCCGCGGCACGGGGCGTTGTTTATAATTCTGAAGCAAATTTACATTTACTGATTTTGCTCTACTCTTACCCACACTAATTCTATGATATATATTTCCCCTCTCTAACACTGAATAAAGACCTTCATACTTATAAGGTAAAAAGGGACTTTCTCTCGAGACTAGTACTAAAACTTTATCTCTTACACACAAACTTCTCTCTTTTGCTCTAAGATCAGCAGGTTTTCCTTCAGTTTCCCCTTTACTTCCGTTCGGGTTTTCTTTCGCTGATTGCCAAGCGCTTTCGTTCTCCTCCGCAAGCTGCCAAACATCTCTTAGATTGTTTTTATAATAATCAAGATTAGTTATGCAATCATCTCTACCCTTACTTCTAGACAAAGTTCCAAACATATTTATAAATTTATTCTCTAAAGATAAGCCTACTGAAGGAATATTACACAACTGAACTCGAGGAATTACTTGAATCGGTTTCCCGGCAATTTGATATTCATGACAGTTTAAAGCATATCTCTTAAAACATACATCATTTTTCATTTTAGGCCAAAAGTACGCCCTACTAATACACTTGAAAGTTTTATTCACTCCCAAATGTCCTTGCTCATCATGTGCTAACTTCAAAACTAGTTCACGAAGCTTCCTAGGAACTACTAATTGTTCTGTGACTTCCCCTTTACTACCTGACTTCGGTCGAACATAACGACACAAAACTTCATCCTTTAAATAAAAAGTTTCCTTACACACATCATTGAGATCACCATCCAGCTCATATTCAAAAATTCGGGTTAGTGTCTCATCCTCTTTCTGCAACTTGACTAGCTCATCCTTATCCAAAACGTTAGAGCCTAATTTATCACCGTAACTAGTACTAGATACTTGTACATTTACTACGTTACTCTCGACAGCTACGCCTTCCCCTTGGCTCTCACTGTCAACGATAGAGTTAGGTCTCTCAGCCCCATTCATGCCAAGATTAACCTCGCTACCTCTATCACACTCGTTCGACTGCACGAACTCACTCACGTTCGAATCCACGAACTCACACTCGTTCGAATCCACGAACAAATTATGATCGTAGTCTATGTCTGTATCTAAACCCGACCTAGTTACTACCATTTCAGGCACTGGAATATTCCTCACAACAGGATTCACATTCTTGGATAAAGCTAAGTCATTACCGACAATAATGTCAACGCCTTCAACGGGCAAACTGTCCACAACTGCAAGTTTTACTTCTCCTGACACTACCTGACTTTCTAAATTCAACTTCAACAAAGGACAAAGAACACAAGTGTTAGGAAATCCACCTAACATAACTTTCTCTTCCATATTAATTTCTGCCCTGTTCGGCACACACTCTCTTCGAATCAGTGAGATAGCAGCACCTGTGTCTCGAAGCAAGACTACTTCTCTCGAATCTACTCCTCCAAGAAAGGAAACTACGCCTTCCGACAGAAATTCGCCAAAAACTTTCCTAGTTTCTCTCATCACATCATCCCTACTTGACGAAAGGTTAACTAGAGACACTGGTTTCTTACCGTCCTTCTTTTCTACTGCACAATTCCTCGCTATATGCCCTTTCCCATTACATCGGAAACAAGTTAATTCTGAGCCACTATATGCCATTCTACTCTTACAAACCTTAGACGTATGACCAGGTTTTCCGCATGTATAACAGGAATAGTCACCTTTTCTTTCATTGCTATTACTAGGACTGAAACCTTTACTGCTTTGTACTCTACCAGACGAAGGATCATTTCGTTTCTTACTAACACTCAAATTATGAGTTAGACTATATTCGTCAGCTAGCCTAGTTGCTCCTGCAAAAGATACTTCTCGCCTATCCTCTATATAAAGTTTAATCTCAGGGGACACGTTATCTTTGAAGTTTTCTAACAACACTAAGTTCTTCAAACTATCCAAATCATCAACTTTAGCTGAAGTTAAACAATAAAAAAACAGCCTTTCTAACTTCTTACCGTATTCTACATACGTAATATTTTCATCCTTTCTCAAATTTCTAAATTTCTTACGGTACGCCTCCGGTACTAACCTATATGCGCTAAGAACAGTTTCTTTCACGATATCGTAATTATCACATTCCTCCTTAGACATGCAACTATACACAGTAAGCGCCCTACCACTCAAAACTGACTGCAAATATAAAGTCCACGTTTCTTTAGGAGAACCTACTCGTTCCATTAACTTCTCAAAACACATGAAATATGTCGTAACATCTTCCTCATCAAACTTTGGTACTAATTTTAGCACTGCATTCATACCTAACGTATCAGCTTCGTTTCTGTTCTCGCCTGACCGACTGTTACGAGTACTTTCCCTTAACCGAGCAATTTCCAACTCACGCATACGCTCTTTCTCTCTCTCTTCCTGTTCATGCATACATACTTTTTCTCTTTCTTCCTGCTGCATTACCAACATTTCTCTCTCTTGCTGCATTTTCAATACTTCTCTCTCTTGTTGCATCTTCATTGCTTCTCTCTCTTTCTCTTGCTGCATTATCATTACTTCTCTCTCTTGTTGCATTTTCATTGCTTCTCTCTCAGCCGCTCTTTCATCTCTCTCATACTTTTCTCTTTCTTTCTTCTCAACATACTCATGGAGATCATTCCCCTCTAGACCTAGTAGCTTACCCGACTCAATAAACTCTTTCACCATCTCACTCATTCTGATTCTTTCTATATCCTCCCTGTTTCAAACTGTTGAAGTGTTGATAGCCTAAGCAAGGTCGCCACAAATGTTACGGACTCTGGGATCTCAGAGACAATGTTACGGCCTCTGAGGGAGGTCCGCTTCAGGTTCGATATGAAATAAATAAAAAAAAACTTATCAACACAAACAGTTGAGACTGGGGATATGAATATAGAAAGAAACACTAACACAACAAAGGTTTATTTACAAGCTTACTAACAATGGTAAATGCAGAATGGTATCTCCTATTTACATAAACAGATAGAATCTTACACTGCGTGAACTGGGGGAAACAGTGAGGTAATAAGAATACTTGCTAAACAGTTTGGCACTTCGAAGAGGTGGCTTCATGAAAGTAGAGCGGCAATTGCAGTCGTCCTCTTGCCTCCATATTGCAGAAAATAGTCTATTCGTAAGGCAGGAACTCTCCCCTTTTCTTCTCCGAAGTCTGCTCAACGTAGAGACAACTCGGCTGTCCACACCAGAAGACGACTAGACCAATATCCAACCAACTCTCGAACAACTTCTTTTGATTGATACTTCGTCGGTTCCTTTTTCTCGTATCTCACGGAAGATCTCTGCTGCTGCTGATCTCTCACTGATAATCTGATATGTGGCTCTCTGTGACTAACTGGTGATCTCTCTTTTACGATCTCTCTCTCTTTTACGATCACTGCTCTCCAAAGTTCGTTCGTCGTATTTATACGGCACTCAGTGGGCGGAGCCTACGGCGAACGTCACCGACTCCAGGGATTTCTAGAACTTCTTAGATGAATCTAGACGAGGTATTGCATCAGAAATCGCGGCGTTTCTCACGTCCCGACGAGATCCACAACACTCCTGCCGATTCTAGAACCATCATGATGACAGGTACTTCCAACACACTGCGCTAACGCCTCCTTGCTGCCGAACTTCTCGAAACTGCGTTCTCCTTTCCTTTAACTTTCTTTGCTATGAAGCAATTACCATCACATGAAGATGAAGCAGTCTTTCGGGTCTTGACAAAAAGTCTTTTACAGACTTTGCAATCAGACGTGCATAACTTTGCTATGGCAAGAAGGGCCTGTAGGAAACATGTTTTGGCTGAAGCTACAGTCAAACATGAACCAAATAAGCTGATTAAATCATCCATTTGGGGAGAAACCCTCTTCCCCAGAGAGGAGATAAATTCAATCTTGCACGAGGCAGCCAGGGTTAACCAAAGTCTGAGAGTGAGGTGGGGTCTTCCTTCCAAGCGCCAGTTTGATGTGTCTTCTCATCAACAATCAACAAGGGCCTAAAAAGAAGGCGAGAAGGTATAACTCTTACCAGACGGCCCGTCCTCATGGATATATGCAGGCAGTGCCGTCCACCTCAAAGGTAACAACACCACAGTAAGTGTTAGTCCAGCCAAACTTGGAACCTCAACCTTCGACTTCATCTCAGGTTGTGGCTTCCCCAGCATTTAATCCTGCCTATGAGGCGAGAGGTTCTTTTCGCCCATATAGCAGACATGCTGGGAGTAGCCGAGCCAGAGGAGGCTCCCGATTCAGAGGTGGAGCCAGGGGTAGAGGATTCTGAGGAGGGAGAGGAACTAAACCAACATCCAACCAGTGAGATCTCCCAGGTAGGGGGGAGACTGTACTTGTTCAAGGACCGATGGACCTTCAGTCCATGGGCCCACAGTATAATATCAAAAGGTCTAGGCTGGAAGTGGGAGAAGGGCCCTCCCCCTCCAGTCAGCTTCTTTCAAAAACCAACAGAGGACCTCTTAGAGTATACAAAGGATCTTCTTCAGAAACGTGCCATAAAGAGGGTGAAGAGCATAACGTTCCAAGCACGTCTGTTCAGTGTCCCAAAGAAGGACTCGAACAAAAGACGAGTAATCCTGGATTTGTCGCGGCTGAATTCCTAATTTCACTGCGACAAGTTCCATATGCTGACAATCTCACAGGTACGGACCTTACTTCCCCGTGGGGCCGTCACCACCTCTATAGATCTTACAGACGCGTACTATCACGTCCCAATAGCCAGAAACTTCTCTCCATACCTAGGATTCAAGCTAGGCAAGAAAGCCTACTCATTCAAAGTAATGCCCTTCGGACTCAATATAGCACCCAGGGTGTTCACGAAATTAGGGGAGACAGTAGTTCAGGAATTGAGGAAGAAAGGAATACTATTAGTAGCCTACCTGGACGATTGGTTAATTTGGGCGAACAACAAATCAGTGTCAAAGGTCAACATCCAAAGTACTGGAATTCCTAAAATATCTTGGGTTCCAAGTAAATGTGGCAAAATCCAGACTGACTCCAGCATCACAGTTCCAATGGTTAGGGATTCAGTGGGATTTAAACAATCACAAGCTATCCCTACCGACCAAGAAGGTCAAGGAGATAGTAAAAGCTACAAAACGCTTTGTCAAAAACAGGCGGTCATCTCGAAGGGAACAGGAGAGAATCCTAGGCTCCCTTCAATTCGCATCAGTGACAGATGTTCTATTGAAAACCAGATTAAAGGACATCAATCAGGTTTGGAGATCAAGAGCAAATCTCAAATTCAGAGACAAAGTTTCAAGAATCCTAGATATTCTGAAAAAGAGACTTATTCCATGGACGAAACAACGGAACCTATCCAAATCAGTTCCGCTACAATTTCCTCCCCCATCTCTGATCATCCACACAGATGCATCCCTGAGCGGTTGGGGGGGATATTCACCCCTAATGAAAGTTCAAGGAACATGGTCAGAAACATTCCGTCGATTCCACATCAATGTATTGGAAGCAATGGCAGTGTTCTTGACATTGAGAAAATTACAACCGTCCAAGAAGATCCACATTCAAATAGTATTGGACAGCTTTACAGTCGTCCATTGCATAAACAGAAGAGGATCCAAATCCAACAAATTGAATCCTGTAATGATAGCAATATTCCTATTAGCGGAAAAGAACCACTGGCATCTGTCAGCAATTCATCTGGCAGGAGTAAGGAATGTAATAGCAGACTCCCTGTCCAGAATGATTCCACTAGAATCAGAATGGTCACTGGACAACAATTCATTCAAATGGATTACGAATCAGATTCTGGGACTTCAGGTAGACCTCTTTGCCTCAGAGTCCAACCACAAACTAGCCTGCTATGTAGCTCCCAACATAGACAACAATGCCTTTGCGATAGATGCAATGTCTCTAGATTGGAACAAATGGGAGAGAATCTATCTGTTTCCTCCAGTGAACCTCCTCTTGAAGGTACTACACAAGCTACGATCATTCAGAGGCCAGATGGCACTAGTGGCACCCAACTGGCCGAAGAGCAATTGGTATCCACTTATCATGGAGATGAAACTCAAACCCCAGAAGATTCCATCCCCGAACTTAACACAGATAGTACAAACGCAAACTGTGTCAGCTTCCTCAAGAATTCTAAATGCCCTAACTTTATGGACTTCATGAAGTTTGCAGCACAAAAAGAAGCAAATATAGATCCATTAAATATTCTATTTGTGGAATCAGATAAACGAGATTCCACAATTTAGACAGTATGATTCCGCAGTGAAGAAACTGGCTATATTTTTGAATGATATGAATATACAAAAAATGGATATAAATCTTACAATTTCTTTCTTTAGATCATTACATGAGAAAGGCTTAGCTGCCAGCACTATTACCACAATTAAATCTGCCCTAAGAAAAATTTTTCAGGTAGGTTTCAATATTGATTTAACAGACACATACTTTTCCTCTATTCCAAAAGCATGTGCACGTTTGAGACCGGTCAACCGTCCTCAATCAATATCATGGTTCTTAAACGATGTTCTTAAACTGGCATCAGACTTGGACAATGATAACTGTTCTTATTCAGCACTACTAAGAAAAACATTATTTTTAGTAGCTCTGGCCTCTGGAGCTAGAATTTCTGAATTGTCAGCCCTTTCTAAAAATCCAGGACATGTGGAATTCCTCCAATGGGAAAGTTTTACTTTCACCAGATAGACAATTTTTAGCAAAAAATGAGGATCCACAAAATAGGTGGTCTCCTTGGGAAATTATTCCTCTTCCAGAAGATGAATCTTTATGTCCTGTTCATACCCTTAAAACCTTTATGACCAGAACATCTCAAATAACAACGGGCCCTCTTTTTATTAGAGAAAAAGGGGGCACAATAACTTTAAGAGGAATTAGGCAACAGATACTTTACTTTATTAAACAAGCCAATCCGGATTCACTCCCACATGTACATGATATCCGAGCAGTTGCCACCTCAACTAATTATTTTCAAAACATGAAGTTTGAAGACCTAAAAAAGTACACAGGTTGGAAGTCCCCAGCAGTGTTCAAACGCCACTATCTTGTAAACCTACAGGCCCTAAAATTTTCAGCAGTGGCAGCTGGTACTGTGGTGGTTCCCGAAGAACAGACTGACGGTTCTCCTTAGAAACTTTTGAATGGAACTATTCCTTTGACTATCTCCCTTTCCATGACCCTTCTACCTGCCATGAATCCCTCCACGCACTCCCCACCATACTTTTTCCGGACCGGGCTAGATGCTTGTTGTCGATCCCGCTGCCAGATTAGGTTATAGAATGCACATTTGTATATAGTTATTATTGCTATTATGTATTGTTTTGAGTATAGTATAATACTTTGATTGGTCTACATGACATATAATTATGACCAATGGGTTAATAATGTGTACAATTCAGTATTGAACAAATTAATACTGTTATGGTTAAGGATATATTAAGAAATAATATGTACAATTTCAACATTGTACAAGTCAATACTGTTATTGTTAAGTATATATTAAGAAATTGTTTCTTACAATTGTTGAATGGTAATTTAAGTTATACTATTAAGATTAAATAGTAAACTATTCATAACTCTTTATTCTGAGTATCATTAACCTGGTTTTACATATAATTTTGTACTAGAAACTTGTATAACATTCTCTGGTATATTTTCATCGGCCGACACAGGTCAACACCAGAAAAGGGATTTTGACATAGGAAAAATCTATTTCTGGGGGAAGACCTGTGTCGCCCGATGAACCCTAACCCTATTAACATTCTTTTCCCACCCTGACTAATCCAAGTTTATAGAACTAATCAGGAATGGAAATGGCGCGTGGGTAAGTAGTAGTAGTGGCGAGCGAGGACGAGTTGTGGGATTTCGTTGTAGCGGCTCCCACCAAAGGGAGGGATTTTGAAGGGAATCTTCTAAATGGCAGAAGTCCTGTGGTTTGTGGTAACACAATGCCCCTATGCTATACCGACACCCTTTAGGTGATCGCGCTGGGGGTAGTAACCTCAGCATAACTATGTTATTTTTTCTCTGGTATATTTAGAGTTTATTTATACTAGAAAAATTAGTAACGGATTTTTCATCGGGAGACACAGGTCTTCCCCCAGAAATAGATTTTTCCTACGTCAAAATCCCTTAATGAAGATCGTAAATTAAAAATTAGTGAAATGAATTCATTATAAGATTTTAAGTAATCTCTTGATTATCCAGATTAATAAAGCCAAGGCCCTGTCAGTAACGCTAAAATTTGGATGAGATCAAATAAAACTGTATGGGAGTAGTATGGCAAATCCATGCCTTTACTCCCCTAACTTGCCAATACAACATAACTGTAAACATTAAATATGCCCTTAAACACAACCATCTTACTTTAAACTGAAAACTTGATGCAAAAAGCAATTAGAGCGCTTATTTTCCCATATTTGTAACAAAATATGTGTAAGTGTTTACATAATAAAAATATGGAATGTCAGTCCATATATATACAAGACTTAAACTAAAGAGGTCAAGCAGATTGCTTGCAGGAATGTGATCAGACTAGAGACGCTAAACCCCCCAGATGCTGAAGCCTTGCTGAGGATGGGGGGCTTAGGGTTCAGCAGCTGGGCCCTGATGCCTGGTGGTAACTACTTTCTCGCTGGGCCTTGGTGCCCAGCTGTTGATCCAACTAAATGAGTCAGCCCTTTTCCTTTTACTAAAACTTTTCATCCTTCTGCTTCCTCCCCCTATAAGGTACGGATTTTATGTTGATGACTTTTGGATTGGTTTTGGACATGATTTGGACTTGTTCATTGGATTTGATGGAGGGTGAGGATGGTTGGCATGGCACCTCACCCGTAGAACTCGAGTACCTAACGTGGTCGAGCGAGGGGAAAGTTTAGATGTCAAACCCCGCTCTTAGTGCTGGGTCTGATCTCGACGGACATCATGACGCCTTAAGCACTGAGGGTGGGGTGTATATCTGGGTGGTACCCCTAGGGCAGCCCTGTATGGGATAACACTGTCCTCTAAATGTGGCTCCATAGTGGGTGGGGGGCTACCTGGACGAATAATCAATTCTACGTCTTATGGAGACATTAAAACTTTCTGTTGACGACTTAGGCAAGGATAAGGACAAGGAAAATTCTGGTAATTCCTCCATTGTGACTTTGAAGCCTTTTTCAAAGGACCTCCTTGTTACAAACATTTTATGTGAAACCAGTCCCTTTAGACTGGAATTATGAAACAGTATTTAATGAATTTAGTAAATTTGGTAAAGTAAAAAGTAAGGAATAGACTTGGCAAAAATTATGGTTTCTTTGAATTCTGGGTATTTTTCAATAACGAATCGGAAGCTCACAGAGCCTACAGAGAGTTCAGATCAGATTCATTGAGTGTTGGACTTGTAGAGGCAAAAGAGGTCCCTAGGTATCTTGAGATTTATAGACCACCTAATGAACCTAAAGATACTAGTAAAATAAGTAAAACCTCCAGACCCAGCTAAGTGGTTAATTATTACAACACATGGTGAGAGAGGCAACCTCTTCAAAGTGAAGAGGTTGGTAAGCCAGAAGATCGGCAATGTTGGGAGTCCTGAATTAACTCGCTTTGGGCGTAATACTTTTTTAGTTCATACCAAGACAGATATTCAATCGATAATGCTCCTAAACTTGAAGCTTGATCCTGAGGGTATGATAAAAGAGGTAAAACCTCACTATAATTTTAGTTATGCGAAGGGTGTTATATTTAATGAAGATCTACATGAAATGGATGAGGAGGAAATTTTGGAAATGTGTCCGGATGTGGTTTGGAAGGTTTTTAAAGTGCCCCACTCATCGATGCTTATTTTAACATTTAAAAGTTCTCTGCCATCTGAAATTATTCTTGATAGTGAAATCATGAAAGTTCGTCCTTATAGACCGAGAGTGCTCCAGTGCTTTAAATGTTTTGGTTTTGGACACTCCTCTAACGTTTGCACCAGAAATAAACTCTGTGAATCGTGTGGCCAGCCTGAGCACGAGGAATGTTCTGGACCAGTAATTTGCGTAAACTGTAAGGGTAAACATCGAGCCTGTGATAAGAAATGTAGTGCATTCAAGAAAGAACAAGATGCATTACTAAAATCTCTTGACAAACACATCAGTGTGGGACAGGCCAAGAAGCTGTTGGGCAGGAAAACTTATTCGGATGCCTTGAAGGCACAACAATTGAATACTGCCTCTTCTGGTGCCCCTTCTGGTGGGGCTCCCCGGTGCCCCGCTGGTGGGGTTTTCCACACCCCCTCTAGTGGGGTACCCCGTGGCCCCCCTGGTGGGGCCTCCCGTGCCCACCCTGTTGGGGCCTCCCGTGCCCCCCCTGGTGGGGCTTCCCATGCCCCTCCTGGTGGGGCTTCCCATGCCCCCCCTGTTGGGGTTTCTCATGTTGCAGAGACTCTGGTCAAGCCAGGGGACCCTGTTGATTCAAGGGTTCAAGCCAGGTCTCAATTTGTTGACGACTTCTCTCTGTCAGGGACATTGCCTGACATTGAGCCCTCACCTGATCTTGACATTACAGTGCACTGTAGAGATGACGGTGGGGAGATGGAGGCCCTCTTTATTCGTCAGAAGAGGGCCCTTTCTCCCTCTTCGCCTCATTCATGGTCACTCAGCAATCATAGAAAAAACAAAAGTAAACTGAAAGGGCAAGTGAAAGCCCATCTTCTAAAAGATCTGTAACACCTAGATCTAGGTCAAATAGTACTGGTAAAACTGATAAGATCTCTCTCACCAGGACACAGATTCCTACATTAGTAGGGAATTTTAAGATACCTTCCTCTAAATAATGGCTCTCATGCAGTGGAACATCCGTGGCTTTATACCAAATAGAGAGCAAGTTCGGGTTCTGTTTAGGGATCATGATCTATCTGCAATGTGTCTTCAGGAGACAAAGTTGGGAGAGAACACTCCCAACTTGGGTTTTAATTATTCATTCCATAGGTCTCCACCCCTGATAGGTGTACGTGCTCAGGGAGGCACAGGCATCATAGTCCGCAAGTCTGTTAATCATAGGGTTGTTCAATTGAACACTGTGTTGCAGGCTTGTGCAGTTCTAGTTTTCAATTATAAATGGATCACTATTTGTTCTCTATACCTTGATCCATCATTAGAAAATAGTTTGCAGGATGCGCAGGGTAATCCCTGTCAGCTAGAATTAAACGATCTACAGACATTGATAGACCAGCTTCCTAAACCCTTCATTTTGATGGGGGATTTTAATGCCAAGCAAACCCTCTGGGGAGAGCCAAACTGCGACCGGTGGGGTTTAATAATAGAACAGCTACTTGACTTAAATGACATCACTTTAATGAATGATGGTTCCCCTACAAGACATGATGTTTTTCATAATACTGACTCAGCCATTGACCTCACTATATGCTCTTTGTCTTTGAGGTTAGATTACCAGTGGGTAGTAGACCAGAATGATCATGGCAGTGATCATTGGCCCATTCACTTTAAGTTTATGAAAAATATTCCATTTCCATGTTTACCAAAATGGAAGGTAGGGGAGGCTGACTGGGGATTATTCAAAAAATCTACTGAAGTTGATCAAGATATAAAAGATTTTCAGAGCCCAACATCCGCTTATGAGTATTTAATCAGTATATTGCTGTGTGGTGCCATGCTGTCTATTCCTCCAACTTCTGGTAAGCCTCGTCGTCCTCTAGTACCTTGGTGGTGTGATGCATGCGCCTTGAGCCGAAAGATAACAAGAACTTGCTACAAGAGATATCGTAGATATCCTTGATTGGTAAATAAAATTATCTATAAAAGAGCTCTTGCTAAGCAAAAGAAAACATTTAAGCAGGCAAAGAGGGAATCGTTTATCAGATATATAAGTGAATTAAAATATGATTCCCCTATGTCGTTTGTCTGGAACAGAATCCGAAAGCTGCAAGGGAAATTTTCTCCACCTCCCTTGCCTATATTGAAAATTGATGGCTTCCTCATATCTGATTCTGGAGAAGTTGCAGAAACCTTTGGTAAGCATTTCTCTAATATATCTAGTGCCCTACATTACTCTCCTGCATTCAGGAATGTTAGGGACGGTACCACGGTTGTTCCTGCTGTTAGTTTAAATTCAGAGTCGTATAATCTTCCTTTCACCATGAAAGAATTAGATCATGCAATCTTGTTATCTTCCCCAACATCTCCTGGGGAAGATGATATACTGTACTCAATGATTTTTAATCTGCCTAGAAGTACAAAACAATTTCTTTTAGACATTTTAAACAGTTTTTGGCTTTCAGGAACTTCAACAGAGTCTTGGAAGATTTCGATTATTGTACCTGTTTTAAAACCTTTTAAAGATTCCTTCCTTCCTAAGAACTATAGGCCAATTGCTCTAACTAGTTGTGTTAGCAAGATTTATGAGAGGATGGTCAATGCTCGACTTGTGTGGTATTTGGATTCAAAGAATCTTTTATCTAATCGGCAGTTTGGCTTTAGGAAAAATAGAAGTACTTCTGACCCTTTGATGTTCCTTACTCGGGAGATACAGAATGCTTTTGCTGTGCAAAACCAGACTGTTGCAGTGTTCTTTGACCTAGAAAAAGCCTACGACACTACCTGGCGAGGGGGTATCCTTTTGCAACTTGTAGAGTGGGGTGTTGTGGGTAATTTATTCTATTGTCTGAAAGATTTTTTGTCAGAACGTTACCTGAAAGTAAGAGTGGGCTCTTACATTTCTTCTGCTTACCCTCAGGAAGAAGGGTTACCTCAGGGAAGCGTCCTTAGTCCAACACTCTTTAATGTAGCTGTCAACGGTCTACTAGAACAAGTTCATGTCGGGGTGCATGGTCTGGCCTTTGCTGATGATTATGCAATAATCCGTAGTAAGTCCACAGCTGTTGAAGCTTGTCAAATGATCCAGACTGCTATTAATGCTTCAACATCATGGGCCAGTGCTAAAGGGTTCAAATTTTCACCAGAAAAAACCAAAGCTATACAATTTTGTCGATTAAGAAGAGTGGAAGAGATCCCTACGCTTTTTTTAAACGATTCGATTTTACCTTATGAAGATAGCATTAAGTATCTAGGTGTTACATTTGATAAAAAATTAACTTTTACTCAACATGTTAATGAAGTTGTATGTAACGTGAAGCTTCGACTTAATATTCTTAAAGTTGTGTCTAATTTTAACTGGGGGGCAGATCGAATCACCCTTTTGAGGATGTACCAGGTTTTATGCCTAAGCAAAATTGATTTTGGTTGCCAAGTTTATGGTTGTGCGTGCAAGACAACACTGCAGAAATTAGATGTTGTCCATAATATGGCTTTACGTATTTGTACGGGAGCCTATAGAACTTCACCAGTTGAAAGCCTATATGCTGAGTCCAGTTTTCCCCCACTATATTTATCCGTAGGGAGGAATTAGGCTTGAGAGTCATATCAAAAATACTTACGTCAAAGCTAAACCCTAACTATAAGTACGTTAGAGAACCAACTGACAGAGCACCAAATAGACCGAGACTGCCAAAGGCGCTTGAGGTCCGACTAGCAAGCTCTGCCAGGGAGGTGGGATTACTTCCCCCTGCAGTAGCTGAAATTTTGCCCTCAAAGTTTCCTCCTTGGAATAGACCATGCCTAGAAATCTGCCCAATTAGGGACAGCAGGAGCAACAGTTCTGGTGATCAGTTGAGGGCAAGTTTCTTGGACCATGCTTCCGAACATGGTGATTCTCATCATATATATACTGATGGCTCGAAGGGTTCTGATGGTGTTGGTTGCTCTGTAGTGACTAGTGGTAATATCATTAAAAAGAAACTTCCTTCTAATTCTTCTGTTTTTACAGCTGAACTGCTGGCAGTTTAGACTGCTCTTAAATATATTTCTTATAGTTCTTGTACTAACAAGGTTTTTACCATTTTTACCGACTCTTTGAGTGTCTTATCTTCTCTAAAAAGCCTAGTCTCTTGCCACCCTTTAGTGCAAGAAGTACAAGATTGGTTTTATCTTTTAATTAATAGAAGAGGATTTTCTGTTAGATTTTGTTGGGCTCCGTCCCATGTTGGAATTGTTGGAAATGAGCAAGCCGACGCTGCTGCTAAGGCTGCAACTAGGCTTAGGCACATTTCCAACATGGGCGTCCCTGTATCTGATTTTAAAAGTACCATTCGATTTTATTGTAGAGACCAGTGGCAGGCCCACTGATCTACTTTAGATAATAATCTTAAATTGAAATCGATAAGGCCTTCTGTTCATCCTTGGCCTCATAGCCGGACGGATAGAAGGTCCGAGATAGTTTTAGCTAGATTACGTATTGGCCACACTAAATATACTCACGGGTATCTAATGACGAGTGGAGCGGATAGGCAGGTTCCTCGCTGTTCCACCTGTCATGTGGATTTGACTGTGGTGCATATTTTGGTGGAGTGCCCTCATTTTGAAATCAAACGTAGAGCTTGTTTGCTGGCAAATAAGTCTCTTGGCGATATTTTAGGTGAAGGTGCTCAGGCAGAGCAAATTATGACATTTTTAAAAAATATTGGTCTTTTTTATGAATTGTAATTTTCTCTTAATTGTTTTAGGTTTCTTGTTTGGTTTTTATGAATGAATGATTTGTATGTTAGATCGGTAGTGTGTATGTTTGTTTGTGGACAGTGACTTTTATTCTTAAAGATATATATGCGCTGAATGGCCCCTCGGCTAAGGCGCTTGGCTATGTGCCAAAAATTTTATAATCTAATCTAATCTAGAGACGCTAAAGATGACGTATACAATAAAAGTAGGCTAAGATAACATGCCGTCACCTGTAGTCATTCATTTGTTTGGAAACATTAGTCCAAGCTCCCTGCTTGAGACAACTACCGCGACCTATAATTCAAATGGCCTACGTGATCTGTAGTGTGTCTCATTTTGTATGTATGCTCATATGTTCGAGCTACTGTCTGTTCCTTTATGACTTGTAACCGAGATGGTACACAGAGCAGAATAGAGTTAGCCATCATCATTGGCAGACCTATATCTCTTTACCTAAGCTTTATCATGTAGAGAGAATAGAATTAGCCATCATCATTGGCAGAAGCGATCAAGCTATCGTCATTAGAAGACTTGTACAATCATACCTGATCTTCACCATGTAAACTCAGAAGAATATATATATTTTTATACTTCGTGTTTTCTACAAGAACCTCACATCATTGCCGAATCATCTTGAGTTTAACACATCGTCGTCCTAACCAAAGAAGATAATACCGACTTCGTAAGTGATCTACAAATCCCAAGACACTCCAATGAATATGGAAGTGCAATACCAACCGACTTAGCGTAAGATTATCGCAAGTCTAACATTACCTCATAGGGCGCCTTATTATACAAGGCAACAGCCCTAAAATTGGTGGCAGTGTCCCAGAAGAACTCTACAACATCTTCCGAAGAAAAACCAGAATAATGAACAATATATCGCATCAGAAGTCAACGACGACGAAAGCAAGAGATTCTTCAAGCAACTTAGTATCATCGTTTAGTGAGCGACTTCAGAAAAAGACAAGAACTCTTCAACGATGATGAAAGCAAGAGATTCTTCAAGCAACTTAGTATCATCGTTTAGTGAACGTTTTTAGTAGTGAATAACTTCAAGAAACAAACCCGACGTGTCCTTTTCCTATGGCAACGCAAGCTTCGTCTCTCATTAGAATCATTCAAGAAAACATAGTTAGTGAGCGTTTCCGGCACTTCAAGAAACAAACCGAATGCGTCTGCAGCATCGGATCTTCAAGGGCTCGAATCATCCAAACAACGAGCACGGGGGAAACTCAAGCCAAAAACCAGGTCATCCGCTAAATAGAGAAGGAGGGCCAAGGGCACATCTTTATCGGAACACCGTGACTTCCCACAAAAGCAAGCTTAGTACAATTTTTTATTCATTTGGAGTAACTGAGTGTTTCCTTTGCAGGTCGAATTTCGTTATTCCTGTGGCTGAAGTTACGAGACATTCTTAATCTTACTTTTTTACAGAAATTATCTACATCATTGAGATTTCGCTACTGCGAGTTTTTATCTTTGAGTGTCTGTTTCTAGAAGTTCTACTGAAATATCATAATCATATACTATGTTAATTTTATCATTTTGGGTGATTATTAATCTCTTACGTAACAAATCATATTAAACAGTGAATATGCGTTTACGCAGTGGACGTCTGTATTTATACAGATGCATGGATAGGGTCGTTAAGCACCGTAGTGATTAGAAAACACACAAAAACAAGTGGAACACCCGTACTAATCTAGATAAATTAGAGGTAACACTATTTCGGGTCATGACAACAAATGCTCCTTTGCAAGTCCCGATCGCAGTTTTAGCCTTGAGTTTTTTGAGTTATATAAAATATCGAACCTCAATGACTCAACTTAACTTTAAAAATACGGCTGGATTGCAAGGAATAACATGTCTGTAAAAAACTTTCATTAGGCTAAATGCGCTGACCAGAATCCCTCACTATTTCAAATTATAGCAAAGAATGAAGTCAACAACAGTTAATATTGAATGCAGTAGAGATAACTTGTCTTAATAGTACTAATCACTCAATTCATAATAGTTCGTCATTCATACGTTCGTTGCTTTATACGTAACCAACAACAGAATGCTAAAAACATACAATACGTTGCCGATGGTAATAAAGAGAAGGATCCTAATTATTACAAAAAGAAATAGGTAAACAGTAGCCCTTTCAGAAACAAACAAATCGTGCTTAAGCACTTGGGTACCGTGTCATCCAGTCAAGCGGTCAGGGTCAGTCAAAGCTGCCGAAGTGTTCAAAGCATAGCAAATTCCACACAATAAGCGACTCTAGCAGAGTGGGGAAATGCGATGTTGGATCATACATGCCAATACCTTTTTGAATTAAAAAGGAATTTTCCTATGAATATCACGACCGTATCAAGTAATCAAAGCAGGTTCTAGTAATTTTAATACAATAAGTTATTATAAGTAGTGGTGGATTAAGCCGGACTGTACGCACCGTAAAAATTAGAATATCTTGTTTTATTCCTTTAGTACACGTAATATCCTGTATTTACGGACTCACCGTCTGTTGTTCGAACTCCCCTAATGAGAAGTCCGGATAAGCAAGCGCTTACAGATACCTCTATAATTATAAAAAACATTGAACTGTATCTAGAGTAATTGTAAGATATCCATCTAGGGGTATACAAAATATTATACTACCTCCTGCAAAATAAGGCGTGTTTATCAAAGGAAAATTCTATAAACCTTCAAACATATTAAAATCCGTTTGAACAAAAAGAGACAGTTAAGCAAATAATAACTTATATAGAGGAACAAATCATTGTCTCATAAATCGTGATATTGTTCAATGACCCAACAGATTCTCCCACAACCGCAGTCGCAGCTTGCACGCAAAATCTTGAGACGCATGCACCTTCGAATGTCTTAGTGCGTGTAAAAAGACTTTGCTGGGATCTGAAATTTTAATCCTTCCCAACACACTGAAATATAACGATTTCCGCAAACAAAGCCCTAGACACGGTTGACTCGCAGCAACAAGTTAATCTAGTAATCCACAAAACCTATACATATAAATATCGCATTTCTTTTATTGTTGCTAATTTTTAATCACGCCCAATCAGTCGTAGATGAATCTCTCTTATACTCTATCTAAAGTAATATCCGTAAAGTCATTCAAGCAGAGGTGATTCAGCAGAAATTTCCTTTATCTTTTATCTGAATACCAGGAAGTTTCTCCACTAGCGAGTGATCTCTGGGAGAAAAACGGATGTCATTGAAAACAAAATACGGTCTAAGGACAAACATAAAGCTATATACGTACCTTCGCATAGACTCCCAATGAAATTTCATAAATAGAGATAAATGACGAAGTTGAAAAAAGGGATTTTGATGAAGGAAAAATCTATTTCTGGGCGATGGATTTGTGTCGCCCTGTGAAATAATCCTTAAGTTCATTATTTCTAAGGTAAATAACCTAATAAATACCAGAGAAAAAATAAATTCAAGAAGATGTCAGTATTACTGACTCGCTCACTCTATAAAAGAAGTGTCGGTATGGTAACAGGGGCAAGTGAGACCACTACCACGAGCCTCTTGCCATTTAGAACTTCCCAAATCAAAATCCCCCACCTGAGAGAGAGCTGATCCAAAGGTGAATGCGTCTGCTACTACTACCAATACCCACGCCACGCAGGCTGCAGCTCCTCTAGTGGTCATCCTTTTCTCAAGATGTCCATCTTGGGCTGCAGGGTGGGAAATAATGGGGGGGTTTCACAGGGTGACACGAACCCATCGCCCAGAAATAGATTTTTCCTTCGTCAAAATCCCTTTTCTGGGCTCAGTTTGTGTCGCCCTGTGAAATAGTACCAGAGAAACAGCACAAGATGACAATGAAGGGTCTCAATGAAACTATAAATTAAAATAAAAGTGAATCAAAAGTTGATACAAAATTACAATATAAGGATACTTAAAACTAGCTTAATATAGTAATAACAGGTAAAGCAGAGCTTAATAATATGGTATCAAAACAAAATTGTCAGAAGATTCACTAAATCTAAATTAATATATATGTACAACATAGACAAAAGTTAATGTGTTCTGCCCTAGCATAAAAATAAGGGTAGAAACACTGAAGCACATTTATATGCAAGATTATGTGGGTGTCCCTAGCAAAAAAATAAGGGACATTCCAACAATATGTCATCATAGCAGCTAAGGCTAGAGGACCATGTAGAGCTTAACGGTAGGGTAAGACATGTTAGAAAAGGTAGGTAGAAAGGAGACCTGGATCTTCAACTACGACTACTGTGCAGAGTCAGGGGAAACTATGTTTCCTGCTGCCACTGCTGAAAATTTTAAGGATTCCAAGGACTTTAGGTAATGACGCTTGAAGACTGTCGGTGATTTCCATCCAGTATATTTCTTAAGATCATCAAAATTCATATGTTGGAAATAATTAATAGAGGTAGCTACTGCCCTGATATCATGTGCTTTTGGGAATGATTCAGGATTGGCTTGCTTAATGAAGTAAAGAATCTGCTGCCTGATTCCTTTTACTGATAAGGTGCCACCTCTTTCTCTCATAAAGAGAGGACCTGAGGATCTAGAGGATGTCCGAGACAGAAAGGCTCTTAAGGTCATTACTGGACAGAGAGAGGGATCTTGGGTAAGAGGAATGACTTTCCAAGGTGCCCACCTTGCTAAAGGATCCTCATTTTTAGCTAAAAAACTGCGATCAGGGGAAAGCAAAACTTCTCCTGAAGGGAGAAATTCCACATGTCCCGTATCTCTGGATAGAGCCGACAGTTCTGAGATTCTGGCCCTGAGGCAAGCTTAGTAAAAATAGCATCTTTCTAAGTAACATTATAAATGTGCAAGAAGAGTTGTCAGTGTCCGAAGCTAGTTTGAGGACGTCATTTAAAAACCATGAAACTGACGTAGGTCTCTCAGAAGGTCTAAGTCTAGCACAGGCTTTGGGAATAGACGTAAAGTAAGATTCTGTTAAGTCTATTTGAAAACCCAACTGAAAGATTTTCTTCAAAGCTGATTTATTAGTGGTAATAGTGCTAGCTGCTAAACCTTTCTAAATAAGGACCTGAAGAAGGATATAGCTAAGTTTACAGTCATGGTTGTAGTGTTTGTTTCCCTCAGGAAAGATGCTAACTTTTTGACAGCAGAATCATACTGCCTCAGAGTTGATTCCCTCTTATCTGATTCTAGGAAGAGGATATTCTGGGGATCAATATCTGCATCGTTTTTAGCCGCAAACTTCATGAAGTCCATAAAGTTAGGGTCTTGAGAATTCATGAGGAAGCGAACACAGTCCTCATTTGTACTGATTGGGACAGTTTGGGATTGGGAATCCGTCGAGGTCGGAGACCCAATTCCAGTAGTAAGGGGTACCAGTTGCTCTTTGGCCAATCCGGAGCTACAAGAGCTACTTGTCCCTTGAAAGTCCTGAGTTTGTTCAGAACTTTCAAGAGAAGATTCACTGGAGGAAAGATGTAAATCCTTCTCCACTGATTCCAGTCTATGGACAAGGCGTCCGTGGCATAGGCCAGAGGGTCCAGGTTGGGGGCCACATAGCAAGGGAGCTTGTGGTTTGCTTGTGAGGCGAATAGATCTACTTGGAGACCTGGAACACTCTGGCGTATCCACTGGAACGACTTGTTGTCCAGAGACCACTCCGATTCCAGAGGAACTCATCGGGACAAGGCGTCCGCTATCACATTTCTTACCCCTGCTAAATGGGTGGATGATAGATGCCATTTGTACCTGTTCGCTAAGGAGAAAATGGCTATCATGACATGGTTCACATGTTTGGATTTGGATCCCCCTCTGTTGATGCAGTGTACTACTACTGCGCTGTCCAAAACCAGCTTTAGATGAGATTTCTTTGGAGGAAGGAGCTTCTTTAGGGTAAGAAATACTGCCATTGCTTCCAGAACGTTTATGTGGAGCTGGCGGAACTGAGTAGACCAAGTTCCCTGGACTTTTTTGAACTGAGAGTATCCTCCCCAACCGGTTAGGGAGGCGTCTGTGTGAATAGTTAACGCCGGAGGAGGATATTGAAGGGGAACTGACTTGGACAGATTCTTTACCTTCGCCCATGGACGAAGTTGGTTGCAAAGGATTTGCAGAATCACTGACAACTTGTCTCGAGATTTGACATTTGCTCTTGAGCGCCAAACTCGATTTATATCTTTTAACCTTGCCTTCAGAAGGACGTCCATCACTGAGGCAAACTGGAGGGAACCTAGGATTCTTTCCTGGTTTCTCCTTGAAGCTTGCTTGTTGTTGAGGAATTGCCTCCCTGACTTGGCTATTTCTTTTCTCTTGACCACTGGAATTGACAGATTGTGAGAGGATAAGTCCCATTGGATGCCTAGCCACTGAAAACGAGTCTCCGGAGTGAATCTGGATTTTGTTTTGTTTATTTGGAACCCCAGATGTTCCAGGAATTGAATTACCTTGTCTGTGGCTCTGCGGCATTCCTCGACGGTTGGTGCCCAAATCAGCCAATCGTCGAGGTACGCTACTACCATTATCCCTTGTGATCTCAGTTGTTGAACTACTACTTCCGCTAATTTCGTGAATACCCTGGGGGCTTCATTCAGTCCGAAGGGCATCACTTTGAAAGAGAATGCCTGGTCTCCTAGCTTGAAACCTAGGTATGGGCGAAAGTGTCTCGCGATAGGGATATGATAGTGTGCGTCTGTAAGATCGATAGAGGTGGTGACGGCCCCACGGGGAAGTAAGGTCCGTACCTGCGAGATGGTCAGCATTTTGAACTTGTCGCAACGAATGAAAAAGTTTAGCTGGGACAAGTCTAAGATTATTCTTCTTTTTGAAGAGCATCTCTTTGGCACGCTGAACAAGCGCCCTTGAAATTTTAGATGCTTGACTCTCTACACAACTCCTTTCTGAAGGAGCTCCTCTGCATAATCTGCCAATTCCTTTGATGGTAGTTGAAGAAATGATTTGGTTGGTGGAGGATCTTTGATCCAACTCCAACCTAGTCCTTTGGACACGATGCTCTGTGCCCATTTGCTGAACCCCCACCTGTGACGGAAGAGGAACAGCCTCCCTCCTACCTGGGGAGCCTCACTGCTGCTGTGTGGGATGGCCTCCACGTCCCCCTCGGAAGTGCTTACCTCTGTTGGTAGCTCTTCCCGAACCTCGCTGGCGAAAGTTACCTCTCGCCCTGCTTCCCCTTGCGAACCTATTGAAGGTTGGGAAAGCCTGGCTTTCAAACAAGGGATTGAAAGCTGGGGAGACGGTATAGGAGGTCGAAGGTTGGTTCTGGGGGGATAGCAAGAGGATGGGTTGGCTCTGTCCTTTTGACGTCGAAGGCTGACCCGGTTGGGTGACTGGAACGGTCTGGACAAAATGCTGCTGCTGCTGGTGCTTCTGGTATGGTTGGAACCTCTTAGTCTTCTTAAGTTTCTTACCAGAAGAGGGAGGGTTCTCCTGCTTCCTCTTGGCTGAGATACCCCACCGAGCTCTAAGGCTTTGGTTAAACCTTGAAGCTTCGTGGTGCACCTCATTTACAGAAGACTCTGGGAACAGGTCCGCGCCCCATATGTTGGAAGCGAGAAGTCTGTTTGGCTCATGACGAATGGTAGCCTCTTGCAACACATGCTTACGGCAGTTCCTTCTGGCCACAAAAAAGTCATAAGCATCTGCTTGCACCGTCTGTAGCTGTGACTTAGCCAAGATCTTAAAAAGAGGCTCCGTACCATACGAGAGAGCAGCCATCTCAGTTATGACTAGAGAGTTGAGTGATCTCCCTAGCCTAGTCCTCGAGTCGAATTCTGCCTGAATGAGGCTATCAGGCAGTCTAGGTAGCTTCTCACCAAACTGTTCCATGGCACAGTCCGGTTTCAGCTTTCCTACCGTGAAAGTAGCCGGTAGGTTTTCCCATAATTCTCCAAACGCAGGGAAGAGGGGAGATGTGGGCTCTGCTTCCCTGAGCTGTGGGATGGGTTCATCCTTCATAGCTGCTTGAAGGGTCGTCTCTACCATCTTTGTTGTAAAGGGGAGTGAAGCCTCCTCCTCTGTGGCAAAAATGGTGAAGGGACTCTTGAAGGCCTGGAGTCTGGTATTGGAGCAATCCCAATCCTCCAGACAGTGAACCCACTCCCTCTGGGCGTGGTCCCTACTATACAGGACAGTCTCCCTAGGGATCTTGTCGTCCCTATTGAGAGCTGTCTCTGTTAGTCTCGCATATCCCATAAAAGGTTGGGTCAATCCGGCAGGGTAGAACTCAAAGTCCTTGATCCTTCTTGTTCCACACTCCGGTATCGAGATCATACCATCCTTGAAGGGAGCATAGGCTGCTACCCTCCAAGGATTGTTCATAGAAAATGCTGGTAGAAAGTTGTAAGCAGGTAACTGGGCCAGACCAGAACCTACCACTGGGACCACTGGGAAGTTGGCCTGAGGAGCCTGGTTCAGGCCAGCAAAGCGGTTATCGTGATCCAGTACACGATTAGAGAGGTCCTGGATGGACTGACCTGATTGGTTGATGCTATCGGAGAGTTGAGCAAACATTTGCTCAAATCTCGTACCAAGCGATCCAACCATTTCTCCTACTTGTTGTAGAACTCCTGCCGAAAAGGTAGCGGGGTCAAAGGCACTAGATGCCGTGATCCTGGCAGGAGTCACCGGGGGAGTTCCGGCAGAAACAGGGGAGGGTGCTGGCTCGGCTGGAGCGCGGACCTTCTCCTTAGAAGCTTTGCTTCTAGACCCTCTCGAGTGTGAAGGTTCAGATTTACCCTTCACTGCTCCGGAGTAGGAAGCCGAAGACTTGCGTGAGGAGGAAGACGACGTCTTTTTGGGTGTCGTCTTCTGGAGGGTCTTCTGTTCTCTGTGTCCCTTTACCTTAGGGGGCATAGAAACAGCAGGCGTAGGAGTAGGGATCTCAGATCCCGTAAAGCCTTGGAAAGAGGAGGAGGAAGGAACAGGGGAAGAAGATCCAGGTGCGCCCAAGGGAAGCCCTTGAGCGCCCGAAGCACCTACCTCGACTAACAAGTCCTCCGCACCTACCATCATTGGCTCTACGTTTATATCTAGGGTGGCGACGTCCGGCACGATTTCCTGGCCCGACACGCTGACGAAGGCTTGCTGCACCTGCCGTTGGATCGAGGCTATCGCTGGGGCTGCTGTGGCGGGGTCTACGTAACCCGTTGCTTTCCCTCCGGGGAAGATCTGGACAGCCAACTTCTTGTCCAGAATGTAGGGCTGTCCTTTGGCGGCGTTCCTGCCGAAGCTGCCCACCCATGCTTTCAGGGTCGCTAGGGCGACCTCCTTCACAGCAGCAGCCTGAAAGGGAGGACCAATGAAGTCCTTTATGGCGGAGCTCTAGGTTAAGAACGAAGCTTATAAGAAAGACTTAAAACTAAAATATATTGAACATATATGATGGAGGAAGTAACTATCTAGATATCTACTTACTCCGTCCAAAAACTGACTCACGAGGTCATAACATATGGTGCATGCCTCGTGGTGCCAGCTGATCAGGTCGCCATGGATGGTGGCGCACGGGGCGTGGGTGCTGCACACCTCGTGGCCACAGGGGTCCTGAAGAACCGCATTACAGCCCGGTTCCTGGCAGTTGGTAGCCTGTAAGTGGAAAGATACATGAGTATCGGTGTTACACACTTACAGTCTATATACGTACTCCGTTGCATGTCGGAGCATATAAGTTATTTTAAAACTAGTCCTCCACCGAAATACGTGTGGGAGCTAGGGTGTTCTGGTTGGAGTCTCCGGTGTACACCGGGGACAGAGAAAAGAATCAACCAGAAGGATAATACAACCCTAGCGAGGATAGAGAGAAGAACCACGACGGAGAACGGAGGAGGTTGTCAAGATTAAACTAACAAAGATACAAAAGGAGCATGTATACTCCATACAGGGAGTAAGACATGCCTCCCTTCCGACTACTAGAGGAGTGCCCGGGTAAGGAAGCAAGCGCCCCTCTGGTAGCGGAAAGAAGGTAGTAGTAGGCAAGCTTCTAGGACCACTGGGTAAATCCCACTCCGGTGGCTGGCAGAGCCAGCTCTTTACCCCCAACAACCGAAGGGGCCCCCGGCTAGTGAGCAGGGGCTCCGTCCGTTGGTGGTGGGATAGAGTGAAGGGGGGGAGGGGGAGGAAGAGCGAGCGGGACACGCCGGAGAGGACCGAAGCGGCCGGAGGGAGGGGTGGCCAACCCCAACCCCCTTCCACGCCGGAGCTCCCCAGAGCCCGAGGCGAATAAGTGGTCCCCCAGTCTCCAGCTAATAAGTGGTCCGTCCTCCCAGGATGTCCCCCGGACCTCCCAGGAGCCCCCTCGAGAGAGAGAGAGGGAGGGAGGCGCTCACGCGGTTGTCATGACGACCGTCGTGAGCCCGTCCAGACCCCCCCCCCCTTACCGTGCGGGAGGGGGGGAAGGGAACTGGGTAGGGCGCTCAGAGGAACACGTGATCAAAGGTGGACCAAGAGGTGATACACAGCACAACCACTAGACAAGTGACCACATGAACCCAACTGTACCAAGGGTGAATGAACAAGTAAAAGTAATAGAACTGCCGAGGTACTGGACGCCCTAACAGCTAGCCTAACACAGAAATAAAATAAACACTAGATAATAATCATTAATAAATAAACACACACATCGTAAAAGGATGGAAGGAACACACGAGTGAGAGAGAAAGAAGTCCAGGAGAAGACGAACCGTTCCGAAGAACAGTCGACTACTCGAAGCCAGCCGTAGCCGATGAAGAGCAAAAGCCGGGATGCTGGACTAGGGAAAAAACAATGTAGCCCTAAATACCTAAACCAAAGAGATATCAAAAGGTATGGGCTGTGAATTCCTAAATCCTATAATACGATGCAAATAAATAGAGTAACACGTGATAAGAACCCATGAAAGGAAAAGAAAAGATGTCCCAGTATGGAGGACTGGGAAATCTTAGCAAACACGAGGCGGGCCCATGACCACCACGAGTCAACCGGGTGACCGTATAAAACCTAAAAAATGGAAATTACTGGTCCCTGGAAGACAAAAATACAAAATCTAAAACTTTTGGGTACTTAACTTAGCTGCGGCAATAGCTGAACGTTCCATGATGAATAATAAATCCAAGAGAACGAGAACAACACAGAGGAAAAATTTCATGTGCGTCGCAAACGAGCTAATAGAAAAGGATGACCACTAGAGGCGCTGCTGGGTATTGGTAGTAGTAGCAGACGTATTCATCTTTGGATCGGCTCTCTCAGGTGGGGGATTTTGATGTGGGAAGTTCTAAATGGCAAGAGGCTCGTGGTAGTGGTCTCACTTGCCCCTGTTACCATACCGACACTTCTTTTATAGAGTGAGCGAGTCAGTTATACTTGAATTTATTTTTTCTTTGGTATTTATTAGGTTATTTACCTTAGAAATAATGAACTTAAGGATTATTTCACAGGGCGACACAAACTGAGCCCAGAAATGTTAGTAATAGGAGCCATTAGGAAATCAAATAAGCCCATATAATTTTTCCCTCAAAAGTCATGCCATAAAAGATCGGACTTGGCGTATCTGCGTAGATTTCTGTCGCTTAAACAAGGAAACAACTCCCGATAGTTTCCAGTGCCATGTACCGACGACATCTTATCTCTGTTAGGTTAGAATAAATTTTTCACCAGCTTGGACTTACTTAAAAGCTTTTACCAGATACCATTACCTAAGTGATTGTACATCATACACCGTTTTCAGCACACTCAGGGGACATTATCAATTTTTACGTATGCCTCCGGCTTACGTTGCACCCCAATTACAATATAGTTTGGAGACTTTTAGGGGATACCTACATGCCTATTGGTTGGTCTTGTAATCTTTTCTAATACCTTAGAAGTACATTCACATAAAGTAGAGCTAGTGCTACAGAGACAAAGACAAATAATCTCAGAGTAAAATATCTAAATGTGAGTTTTTAAAAACCGAACATGTTTATCTAGGTTTTATGTGTCTAGTCAAGGTCTTAAAGTAGTCCATGGAAAGGTGTCGGCTATTCATAACTTCCGGTACCTATTAACGTAAAAGGGGGATACAGCACTTTTGCGCTGTAGTGGGTATTATAATCGTATGCAAATATGTAACTCTTCAATCATAGCAGCTCCTTTAACAGATCTTACGAAGAAGGGCGTAGATTTATTATGGTCTAAAAAGCAACAACAGGCGTTCGATATCTTAAAAGCGGAATAATGCAGCTCACCTAACTTAAAAATCCCTGATTTAAATAAGGAATTTTTTTTTTCTCTCTCTTTTTTTTATTGCAACAGACGCCTCAGA
This sequence comes from Macrobrachium nipponense, assembly GCF_015104395.2. Taxonomy (NCBI): domain Eukaryota; kingdom Metazoa; phylum Arthropoda; class Malacostraca; order Decapoda; family Palaemonidae; genus Macrobrachium; species Macrobrachium nipponense. The sequence continues at coordinate 76,168,531 of NC_061108.1, forward strand.
CCAAGGGGTAAGAGGGGTACTACTTCAGTAATATGATAAACAGTTCTTTCCTTTAGCTTTTTATTCACGTAAACTAAAGCCCTCTGAAAGTAAATATACAGTAATAGGCAAGGAAGGGCTAGGTATCGTTAACTCACTAGTACATTTTAAGTTCATAATCTATGGCTATCCTGATAAAGTCCTTACTGAACATGAGTCCTTTACTGAGTTTTTCAAAGGCTTTAATCACAGTCCAAAAGGAACTCGGTGACAAATGATCATTCAGGTCTTTGGAGCCAAGATAAGATATCTACCTGGGAAAGCAATTATCATAGCTGACGCATTATCCCGCACCATACTGCAAGGAACCATTAATTGAAAAAAAATATATATATATATAGAAACATCCGTGCCTATTGTTAAAACCGTATCTAAACAAGAAAATTCCTTAACCGAAGAGATAAGCATTGAATATCTGGGTTGGAGCGCCGAACTGTTACAAACTGAACAAAGCAAGAGTCAACAGCGATAAGCAAAACAATAAACACTTCGAACAAAACAAGGGCCAGCAGCTAAGCAAAACAATAAACACTTCGAACGGAAACAAGGGTCTGCAGCTAAGCAAAACAATAAACACTTCGAGCAGAAACCCTAAAGCAAAAGTATATTTAAAGTATGTGTATCAGAATTATGTAATCAAATGTAATATTATATGTAGGTCCGTGACGAGGAAAACCCGAAGAACACAGCAGGTGACTAACGACCAGGTAGTAGTAATAATCTCCTTCATACCAATCGTCCTAAACTGGTTGCATTCCGTCATCCAGGGTTCTCTATTATGTCACAGAAAGCCAAATCACTATTTTACTGGCCTACAATGCCAAAAAACCAGCACATAACTAATTGTAACACGTGTCATGAAAACACGGGACACACTAAGTCACCTGTCAGTTTAAGGGCCTATCACGTGCCAAATCAGTCCTTGAAAGAATATACGTAGAATTATTAACAGAATTACGAGTCTGACAGAGGAAATAAACACCTCTTAGTGTTAATAGTTCCTTATATAGAATTAATAGCACTAAAAACAAACACCGCAATTGAGTGCGCTAGGAATATTTATGAGTGCTAAATCAGTAAACATGGAATTCAACACATGATAATCTGACTCGGGTGGTGTAAATCAATAATCTCCTGTGAATTCCTTTCCATTATGGAAACCAATACCATATTTTATCACCCAGAGTCAATCAGTTTGGTAGAATAACGGATAAATAAAAAAGTGTCAATGTCTTACGAGTTACATTCGTGATATTGGATCCGAACTGGATTATAGCGGTTCTCACGGTTTTAAATCCCTTTATCATTCATATCTTGTATCTGTAGAAATGATAGCACAAGTAGCCTTATACGGTACGCCACTAGAACACTTTTCCACATATTCAAGCCAACCATTAATTTATCAAATATATATAAAAAAATATATAAATAAATATAAAAAAATAAAATAAATATGGATACAAGTGGAGTCGATATAATACACTCCGTAAGAAGTCGGAAGGGTTACAAATTATAATAAAAAAGGAATCACGATAAAATCAATAAGCAAAACGTAACCATAGGTTAATTAAATATCCAAATATATATACGTAAAGATTTGAACTCTAACTTAACGCTTTAGTAATGACAAATAAGCTAAAAGTTCAAACACATATCAAAACCTACTGACATATTGTCTGTCCCGATGATTTATAATAATAATAATAATAAATAAATAAATAAAATAAAATAAAATAAAATAAAATAGATTTTAAAGTCAGGAAGTCTAGAAGTGAAAATGTATATCTATGGAATAATCCTATATGAATCTTATACAGGGCTAATAATAAATATAGAATTTGTATGGAAACCTTTTTCTTTAGTTTGAATAAGGAATATTTAATTTAACATAATTACATTTATTTACAATCATGCAGATTTCCAAACATGAAACTAATATATTGTTCAATGTTGGTACTGTTTTTTTTTCAGACATTCTTCTCATGTGGGTGGAGAATTAAAACAAAAAAATATCATTTGAAAATACTAAAGTCGTTTTTAATTACAGCAAGTCACATAACTCTTAGCTGGCTGAGAGCAATCTCCTGCCAAGTGACGACGTCATCATTGCCGATTCATCATTGTTCTGTTTAACCTCAATAATCTGCTTGCATAGGCTTCATCTGTGTGTGTCATCTCGTGCTTGCAAAGCAGGTTGCTGGAGAGAGGAATGCTTAGCCCGAACTTCTCATGGGCAAGGCAGACGTTAGGTACAAGTGTCTATCCGTATGCACAATGCAATTTTAGTTAAGGACTTGCAATCATTTTAAAATTAATGAACAAAATAAGCAAATAGAATTTCTATAACATCAAAATGGATTAATTTTTTCTGAACCTCATAGACAATTAGAGGCAAGAATTTAGCTTATGACATTGGTAAACGGACATTTAGAAGTATCAAGACATGTATATGAAAAATTTACTTGCAACATTAGCCTATGACAATTCAAGTAAATCACATTCATGGGAAAATGTCACATTTTCTTGAAAAAACCCAGTTTATATAGAAATTAGTTACATAGTGGGTTCTTTCGTTGCATCTCTAGCCTATTAATAAAGTTTTTAAAATTAACCTCAAAGGATGCACGAGAAAATTGAATATGAAACATTTGTTAGGGGCACATAGGATCAGATTTTATCACAACTTAATTTCAGTTAGCATTGAGAAATACAGAATCATGATTAATATGCTCTTTGACTCTTGTTGCCTGGCAATATTACAAATAGCTCTGTTTTCCACTTCTTTGTCTAGTAACTTACTACCAGTAATATCGAATTTTCTTTGGGATTCGTATTGATATCTGTTTATTTTTTATAATTATGGATATTTTTACAAGTCATCATAGATCTGGATAGGTTCACTCATTGTTAATGCCATGGATAAAAAAGTTTGTACAGCTGACTCTTTTGAATTCCACAAATATCAGCGAATTCATGTGGGTTAAGTCTGGTTCTAGATGGCTCTCTCCCCCCCTGTATTTGGATGTTGTCTGAATTTACTTTGCCCTCATGACAAGTATAATTTCACTTGCAGGCTGATTAATGGAACCTGGTTACAGTATCCTGCAGTACGAGAGTTTCACATCGCAACTTCAAAAAATCGTTCGTCGCTGCGGACGACGGCAGTCGAGTAACAACCGCATACAATGTGAAAGGAATAAGCACCATCATGGACTTCTTCGACCGACACCCGTATCCCGTCGTTAATCTCGTTTTAATGCGGAATGCTCCGGCGGCTGTCGGAAATCGACTACAAAAGGGACATACTTCCGACAATTACGACCAGAAGGATATTCAACTCTACTTTGCTGGCGAAGGACTCATGCTGGGGGTGATTTTATTCATCGCGAACATATTCATGTGGCTTAGGATGCAGAGAACAAGTATGAGCGCAAAATAGAACGTTGGACCCCGCCCAGGCAAATTTTCCTCTTGTTTTAACCATCTGGAATTGGCCCTTTCATTTGGCTATAGGTGGTTGTTTGGAACTGTGTAATGGACGAAAAGTTGTTCGAACGCTAGTTAAATGTGTAGTAATATAACCTCGGTCATGTATTATATATATATAAAGTATCATGTATCCTATATATAAATGATCATAAATAACAGAATCGAAATATATTTTTGTGTGTGTACGCACTAAGAATCTATATGTAAATGTTCATAAATAACAGAATCGAAATATATCTTTGCGTGTACGCAATAGGAATCTATTTAAAGTGCACATATATTAATCATAATTATATGAATCCATATACATATGTATAAATAAATCAGGTAGCCTATAATCAATCTGTTACCTTTTATCTTACCAATAACTGCAGACATATAACAGTTAGCATAAAAATCAACGAATCAATCAGCATAAACATTAATAATTTTATCAATTCATATATGAAATTTTTATCAGTTAAAATATGATTTTTATCATGTTACCAGAGTACATTAGTATTTTCTGTAGCATATGTATCTTAATGAGATGAAGTGAAAAACTGTATCAGTATATATCACGTGATCACTATTATTTACCAATATCATTGTTTTATATCTTATTACTTGAATCTGTATTTGTGTACACCATGAATTTTTTTTTACTTATAAATATTTTCTACATATATATATATATATATATATATATATATATATATATATATATCTATATATATATATATTACATAGTGTCTGTATCCCACACTCCTATAAGTCAAATGCAAGTCAAGTTTGAGAATATTCAGTAGTTGGTTTGGTAGCTGACCGAGCTTTTATGTAAGTGTTTACATAATAAAAGTATGGAATATTAGTCCATATATATAAAAGACTAAAACTAAAGAGGTCAACCAGATTGCTTGCAGGAATGTGATCAGACTAGAGAAGCTAAAGATGACGTATACAATAAAAGTAGGCTAAGATAACATGCTGTCACCTGTAGTCATTCATTTGTTTGGAAACATTAGTCCAAGCTCCCTGCTTGAGACAACTACCGCGACCTATAATTCAAATGTCCTACGTGATCAGTAGTGTCTCATTTTGTATGTATGTTCATATGTTCGAGCTACTGTCTGTTCCTTTATGACTTGTAACCGAGATGGTAGACAGAGCAGAATAGAGTTAGCCATCATCATTGGCAGACCTATATCTCTTTACCTAAGCTTTATCATGTAGAGATAATAGAATTAGCCATCATCATTGGCAGAAGCAATCAAGCTATCGTCATTAGAAGACTTGTACAATCATACCTGATCTTCACCATGTAAACTCAGAAGAATATATATATTTTTATACTTTGTGTTTTCTACAAGAACCTCACATCATTGCCGAATCGTCCTAACCAAAGAAGATAATACCGACTTCGTAAGTGATCTACAAATCCCAAGACACTCCAATGAATATGGAAGTGCAATACCAACCGACTTAGCGTTAGATTATCCAAAGTCTAACATTACCTCATAGGGCGCCTTATTATACAAGGCAACAGCCCTAAAATATGCACTATTGTATAACAGATTGCAAAAAATAAAGCAAACCCTCTTTTTTTCCCTTGTACCTAATGCTACTGTAAACAGGTATCACTCTTTTTCCTAGTTTGCTTAAATATAAAAATAAACAGATTTAAATAATAACAGACTTAAAAATCAAACAACTATTTCTCTCTGACTTACCTTTGTATGGTGCCAAAATTGCATACATTGACCTGACTTTTGAAAACTTGTGAGGAGGTTCTCAACTCCTCTTCCTCCCCCCACTCCCCCCAGTATCCTCAAGGTCCTGAACCTCCTTGATGCCTAAAGGGTATTGGTCATTGAGAGGTGGCAAAGGTATATCAGATTCCACACTAGATGAACTTGGCACATCAACAAAGGTAATTTCCACACACAACCAAGAGCTCCTGCAATGCTGCAAGCACTGCAACAAAAGCCACATGTTCAGGGTACAGCATTGCATATTGCAAACACCAGCACACATCTCAAACAAGTGACTGACCACCCACAAATGTACAAAGAGGGACAAGAGTCTTTGTTACTGAATACATTGATATTTTCTGTATGTACCCAATTAGAGAAAGATGTGTCAGTCAACCATTAAAAAAAATCACAGTGACATGTATGATGCATCCTTTGCCAACAATACAAGGAAAGCATACAAAGAACATGAGTGGTTGCCCAATCTTGCAGCTTCTATCGTACATACACCCCCTCAACGTGTCAGGGGACACTTGAACCCTTTAATTTGTTCCCTGGTTTGAGTCCAAGAGCCCTAAATATCGTTTTATAGTATTAGTTTGGCTTACGTTTTGTGGAATTTTCCACTTGTGGTAAAGTTTATTGGCCTTGATGAGTATTAAATGTTATCATAGCTGGGATTGAGTTTTTATCTACAGTTAAAATATAGTTGGAACTGTGGTAAGATAATCAACTTCCTGATAATGTTTATATCTGAGAAACATGTGATAGCTCAAGGACGGAACTATTCTACTGGGATGGGCCATGGATTCCAGGAGTGGTCTGGTTCTGGGGATAGGACTCTTGGCACTCATAAATAGAGTGGGGTGATTGTATTCTTGAAATACTCTCAGTACCAACAAGTGGGTCTACCTTACACTTGGGCCACCCTGATTATGTTGTGCCATTTCCTATGGGGTAAAGTAGGGTAGGGTAGGTGCCATTGGTGGAAGAATAAACTCCATGAAAGGCTGATGATATCTTTTAAAGATTTTCAGGTTTACTTAATCTTTTATAATAATTATTCAATCTTTATGAGTAGTAGCTATAAATAATTGAATAACCCTGGGACCTCTGATGATAAAGTTTTGGCAGAGATGAAGACCACTGCACCTTCCTCTGCCAACCTATGTTTGGAAAAGGCTGGGAAACCTTTACTCCATTTCCTCCATGCAAAGGGGAACTGACCATGAATGTATGTGAAAAAAGACCAGGAATGTTTGAAACCTCCTATGTTAAGTATTTTACATTTAATCTAATTGCAATATTTTCAATATGTACAAAGACATTGTGAAGTGTTTTGGCCTAGCACTTAAGATGTCATCTAAAGATCAAGGAAGACTGACATTTGAATTGACTTCAGCAAATGAAAGTGAAAAACTAAAAGCATTAATGCAACTTGGAGAAGTTAAAGTTGAATGCTCAGCACATACTGTGGAATTACTCAAAGGGAATATTTGCCCACCAACTAATGACATACTCAGAGGAGCAACTTGTAGAAGAATTACAAGATCAAGGTGTGATTAGAATTTAAAGAATGAAGAATAATGGAGCCTTAGTTCCACTTCCAAATTTAATAATTATGTTCAATTCTACTCAGTTACCTAATGTAATAAAAGCAGCCTGGTTACATTTTAAAGTTAAGCAATATAGATGTTTTTATTGTCGAGAATATGGACATATGTTAGGGTCTTGTAGGCAGACGCTACAAAGCAAGCCTGCCACACATGTTAAATGCAGTGAACCAGAGAATGGTGTATGTAATGGCATATGTAATAAATAAGCAAAATGTATACATAGTGGAGGCAATCATCCATCTTCTTAACGGAATTGTGATGAGTAAATTATAGAAAAAGAAATCCAGACAATAAGGATAACTGAATGGACTAGATTTAGAGGATAAAAGGGAAAGTATTAAAGCAGTAAAGTAGACCAGGAATATCCTTTTCCAGTATTGCTGCTAACCGAAGAATATAAATGTTACCAGAGGTGTTTCCTTTGGAAACGTAGAAGCTCAGTGGTGACCTGTACTCCTGCCTCTCTGGAAGCTGTGCCAGTAAATTCTGGCACCCCTGCCTCTTTGGAGACTGCACCAGAGATTTCTGGCACACCTGCCTATTTAGAGCCTGCGCCAGAGATTTTTTATGCTCCTGCCTCTTCGGAGGCTGTGCCAGATGCAGCGGGCACTCTTGCCTCTCTAGAGGCTACACCAGTTGTACCTAGTGTGTCAGCCTCTTTGAAGGCTGTACTATTGTCTAGACTTGGTGCTTGTACCTCACTGAAGCCTGCACCAGCTGTGAATGGTGCCCCTAAATCTTCAGAGGCTGCAGAATTGTGCTTTTTCTGGTGCTCCTGGATTTGAAATTTTAATAACAATGATGCTATCACAGGTGCCCAATGCTCATGATACTGAACTTTAGTTTAGAAGAGATTTAGAAAAACAGCAAGTAAATTTACTTCTAGTCAACCGCCAGTTATCAAGATCACTGGTAGTTAAGTAGCAGATCCCCAGTTATGGCAAATGAATTTTGCTAATGTTGCAAATAAAATTAATGACAAACCCTATTCAGTTCAAAGAAGGCTAATGGAAGAGATCAAAATTTATTTTAATACATTCAGGAATGAACAATACAATGAACCTTTTACTATGAGAGTTTGAATCAGTTACATAAGTGCAGTATCAAGATCAGTGATAGTGATGTAGCAGATTCATAGTTATTGCAAATGTACTTTGCTAATGTTGTAAACAAAATTAGACAAACCCTATTCAGCTCAAAGTATAGTGACTGGATGATATAATACATGTATTCAATTATTAAGCATAACTACAAAAATACCATATTTTCCATATTAAGCTTCATTAACTGAATTGTCCAAGAACATATTTTCCCTACACTATGGGAGGTGTTAATATTATACTGCCATTTGTAAAACCAAGGAATGATCCATTCAAGACACAGAATTATCACTCCACTGCACTGACATCATGTCTATATAAGAACATGAAAAAAAAAAATGGTGTACACGCTTGGTATCATACTTGGAATGTGGTAAATATCTGTCACCTGTTCAGTGTGGCTTTCGAAGTATGCAATCCACTATTGATGTGTTGGTTTGAATGGAATCATCAGTATGTGAAGCTTTTGCTATCAAGAAGCATCATATTATGTACTGTTTTCTTTGATCTTGAGAAGGCTCATGATACAACATGGAGATATGGCATTCTGACAGTCCTTTATGAATGTAACCTGAAATGCAATTTGCCTCTTTGTAAAGGCTTTTTTAAAAAAATAATTTATTTGAAGTTCAAGTTGGAGAATGTCAGATGTATACAACCAAGAAGGAGTGTTACAAGAATGTGTTCTAAAGGCCTGTCCCCATTAGGAAAACAGTTGTTTGGAAACTGTATGCAAACACTTTTTTTTACCATACTATACATATTTGTTTTCCATCTAAAATGAAAACAAATTATATATATATATATATATATATATATATATTATATATATATATATATATATATATATATATATAATATATATATTATATATATATATATATATATATATATATATATATATATATATATAATTCTATAGGATGAATGCAAAAAAGCCCAAAAACAGGCTAAAATTCTTACCATACCAAATCACGACATCTTTTACAGCAACATACATCATAATCGTTCCATCTGAAGGGATCCATCTTGGTAAAGTGATTTTGCTACTGACTTCAACTTTGATGATTAAATTTTTGGCGTCATCCCTGCTAAATCGCTTTATGTTACTATTTCCTTCTTTGTATTCAGTCTTGAGTGGGCAGTCTTCCAAAGGTTCCTCATCTGATGACTCTTTGGCTTCGCTCATTACATAAAGGAAATCTCCTCTCTTGTACAAGATAAGGAAACAAATACTTCCTCGTTGACTGTTAGCCGTGATCTAAATTTGAAAATTTAGTGAGTCTGATTAGATGACATACTTAAATACAGAACACTAAAAGCATTAGGAGAAAACATAAATCTATAGTAAGCCAAATGAAAAATACATTCCCAACTGGGTTAAACCCCTCATCTGAATATTCTCATGCTGGGTCATTTTTGTCTATAATTTAACTGTGTACTCCATTATAGGAGTACAAAGGATGGTACTCAGAGCAACTCATAATTGACCTATCTGTAGAAACAAAAACAGAAACTAAATGTTCTTATACCATTCAACTCAAAAGGATATTAGTTTTACTAATGAATATTTTCTCTGGGTGGGTGCATCTAACTTGACCCCTTAGCTCTTCAGAAGTCTCAATCACCAAGTTGGAAATTATAACTTATTGTTTCAGTTCAAGTTTTATTACTTTTCTCCCAGTGTCATTTATCTTCCCTCTAAACTATACTATTACCAATATCTATCAACAACTGAAAACTTTCAACACATTTCAACATCATCATTATACGGGCTGTTCCCGGTTATCAGCAGACTCGGTTAATGGCAGTCCGGTTTTAAGGGGCTTGTCTACCGCCATAAAATCGGTGATTTATGGCACCATAACGAGCCAGGTTTCAGTTATCGGCACCATAAGGTGCTGATAATAGTGTTATGGCACCATAACATACCTAAAAGAGGCCCCATTAACCAGTTATTGGGCCCATTAACCCTCTTACGCCGAAGCCCTAAAAATCAAAATCTCTCCTGTATGCCGGCACCGATTTGGAGAGCGCGCCGAAACAGAAAAAATAATTTTTTCAAAAAATCACAGCGCGCTTAGTTTTGAAGATTAAGAGTTCATTTTTGGCTCATTTTTTTTCATTGCCTGAAGTTTAGTATGCAACTCATCAGAAATGAAAAATGATTTTTTGGCACGATGGTTTGAACTGTAAGGACAGATCTATCAACTTCCAACCCTTGGTATGAACCCCAATCCCAAGTCCTTGTGAGTGTGATGGGGGGGTTGGAATTTACTGCCGGGATTCAATGGACTTTGTTGCCTCCATCCCTTCAGTGGGTTCAACTGAACATTTTGCCTTTACCCTTCCATTCCTCCTCTTGTCAATTTTCCTATTTCCCTCTTTCCATCCTTTTGTTTGGACATGGCAACTGCCTAATAGGATGTAGCTTCTGGAACATGGCTACAATAAAAAATAAAAAAAAACAATTTTTCTATTACATAATCAGCCTCCTTCCAGAAAAAAAAAGCAGAAACAAGACAATAAACTTAAAGCACTTAAAAAGGGTCTCCAGTATAAAAGCCTCAGAATCTAAATAAACTCATTCGTATTCTCCAGTGGG
>NC_061108.1:76186609-76214109 GCF_015104395.2 Macrobrachium nipponense
TAACAACAGAATTCCATCTAATAAAAGGAGCCCATAAAAACACCAAAATATAGAGAGAAAAGTACTATATTTCAGAGACTGCTGTCTCTCTCTTCAGGTATATGAATGAGAAAAGTTTACAGAAAAGGTGCTATTTATACCAAGAGATCCGTCCACAAGTAAGCCAATTTAGGTCACCCCCACTGATAATCTTCCTTTAATCTTCTTAAGCGTTGGTTGAATGAAACCTCGTCGATGACATCTGAAATCCACGCTCCTTTTGAGATGTTCATTACCTGCTTCTCTTTTATCAAGGCCGATTCCATCATTTGACTCTTGTACCGGCAGTTGCTGCTATAAATTACACGTGACAAATTCCAGTTTATTCTATGGTTATGTTCATTTATATGGTTGAAAATAGCCGAGTTCTGTTGTCCATACCTAACTGACCGTTTGTGTTGTATTAAACTCTGGGGAAGTGATTTACCTGTAAATCCCATGTAAGATTGGTCACAGTCCTGGCATGCAATCTCATAGACCCCAGTGTCCTTGGGAGATGTCTTTTGTTGGACGTTAATCAGGGATTTGGCTAAGGTGTTTGGGTAGGTAATGCAAAAGGTTAGACCTTTTCCCAAGGGTGTGGGGTTACTCTCTTAATCGTCTCCAGGTGAGGAATTTTTGTTTTATTGTTGGGTGTGTCTCTGGTCTTGTTTTTAGGGGGTCGGTAGAAAATTATGTTTGCTTTGTGAATTGCTTTCTCAATTATATGGTCGGGATACTTTAAAGACAAAAGTTAGTTCAAATTCTTTTTCCAGGAAATCTGGGGAACAAATTCGTAAGGCTCTTAAGAAAAGGTTGCTAGCTACACCTATCTTGATAGTAATGTCGTGATAGCTAAAGTAGTGAATATATGAAAGTGAGAACGTTGGTTTTCTGTATATGGTAAATTTGTATTCTGTCGTGTCTCTGATTATTAAAACATCAAGAAAAGGAATTTTGTTGTCTGTTTCCCATTCAACTTTAAATTTAATGCTGGGCACTAATACGTTTAATTTTGAGAGGAATTCATTAAAATTGCCCCACCTATTATCCCAAAATGTTAGGATATCATCCACGTATCTCATCCACAGCATGTTTTTGGGTTTTATTGCATTTATTACTGTAGTTTCAAAGTATTCCATGTACAGATTGGCTAAAACAGGACTTAAAGGACTACCCATACTACACCCAAATTTTTGCTTGTAGAATGATTCCCTGAGTGAAAATACGTTATTAGATGCACATAATTCATCTAACTTTATTATTTTGTCAAGCGCCAATGGGAAATTATCTATCTGAATAGGGGGATAATTTTCCCTTAAAAACTGAAGAACGTCCTGTACTGGTACTTTTGTGAATAGGGAGTCTACGTCAAGGCTTAAAAGTTTTATGTTGTGAAGTGGTATATGTGCTTCTCTGAATTTGTGACAAAAATCTTCCGAATGTTTAATGTGCCTGGGAGAAAAAGTGCCTAAAAAAGGGGAAAGGAGGACAGCTAACCATTTAGAAATTTTGTAATTGAAAGCTCCGGCGCATGAAACGATGGGTCTAAATGGAAGATTGTCTTTGTGAGTTTTGGGAAGGCCATAAAAGTAGGGTAATTTAGGATTAATTACATTAAATTTCTATAATAGTTCAATACTCTGTTTGTCTTGGCCAATTAATCTTACTTTCCAAAAAAATTCTGTTGGAATGTTTTGGAGGGGATTTTTCGTCAGTTTTTCGTAAGTGTTTGTGTCGCTAAGGAGCTGGTTGATTTTGACGAGGTAGAAGTATTTGTCCATTATTACGATTTTGCTGTCTTTGTCGGATCTACTTATTATAACATCTAACTTTTTTAGCGAGTGGATGGCTATCATGAATCTGCGGGGAACAGGATATTTCTTATGAAGGTCAGTTAAAGCTAGCAACCTTTTCTTAAGAGCCTTACGAATTTGTTCCCCAGATTTCCTGGAAAAAGAATTTGAACTAATTCGCAAGCAACTTTTGTCTTTAAAGTATCCTGACCATATAATTGAGAAAGCAATTCACAAAGCAAACGTAATTTTCTACCGACCCCCTAAAGACAAGACCAGAGACACACCCAACAATAAAATAAAATTCCTCACCTGGAGACGATTAAGAAATCTAACCCTTTTGCATTTACCTTCAAGGCTTCTCGTCAGTGGTTTGAAAAATTCTGGAAACGGACTGGCATCCATTCAGTGGTGCGGCATGGGGAGGCTCCCAGCTCGGACACGAAAGCGACCAAAGCCTTTATTAAGACATTCGACGAGATGACGATCAAGGAAGGCTACAGTTCTCAGCAAGTCTTGAACTGTGACGAGACTGGCAATTTTTGAAAAAAAATGCCTCGTTGGACGTACATCACAGAGGAAGAGAAGAAGCTACCCGGGCATAAGCCTAAGAAAGACAGGCTTACGCTCGCACTGTTTCAACGCCAGTGGGGATTGTAAAGTCAAGCCCCTACTTGTCTATCATTCAGACTCCTCGAGCCTTCAACCCCCACAAAGTGCTAAAGGAGAAGCTTCCAGTGATGTGGAGGGCCAATGCGAAAGCCTGGGTAACGAGAAGTGAAGAAATTCTTGGAAGAGAAGCGCCTCCCTCTGAAGTGTCTGCTGTTGTTGGACAATACCCCTGCTCACCCTCTTGGCCTTGAGGAAGATATCCTAGCGGAGTATTCTTTCATCAAGGTTCTTCATCTTCCGCCTAACACCACCCCTCTCCTCCAGCCCATGGTTCAGCAAGTGATATCAAACTTCAAGAAGCTGTATACAAAACATCTTTTCAAGAGATGTTTGGACATCACCGATACCACAAACTTCACCTTGCGTGAATTTTGGAAGGAGCATTTCGATATCGTCATATGCATCCCACTCATCGATCAAGCTTGGGAGGAGGTTTCGAGGCGAACCTTGAATTCTTCGTGGAGGAAACTCTGGCCTGATGCCGTATCCGCCCGAGACTTCGAGGGATTCGACGTGGGCGAAGCTGATGCAGATTCAGAAACAGTTGACGATTCTGAAACTTTTTCGCAACCAGATCTTGACGAGATCGTTGCTCTCGGCAAGTCCATGGGGCTGATCATCGACGAGGACAACATCAATGACCTTCTCGAGGAGCCCCAAGAGGAGCTTACAACGGATGACCTGAAAGAGTTGGAGCCATGCAACATAACGTCGTTCAAGAAGAGTTCTCTAGCAACGTAAGGAGGAGGAGGAGGACCCTATGACAATGGCAAAAAATAAGGATGCTCTAGCTGCTTTTCATGAAGTGCAATCATTTGTAGAAAAGAGAGACCCCGAAAAGGCTTACACAGGTCGTATGCTTACGCAGTTCGATGACGTTTGCCTGAGTTGTTTCAGGAATATTGTGAAAAGCAGGCAGAAGCAATCTTCCTTGGATAGTTATTCTTTAAAGAGGCCTTTAGTAGGAGTAAACAAACAGGAAGATCCAAGTGAAACAAAAGAACAGAAAGTTGAAAGTAGTGGGAAAAAAAGGGAAAAACAGTAAAAAAACAGTAAAAATAAAAAAAAAGACAGAAATAAAAATTTTATTTTAAGTTTTTTGTAAAGTTAAGTGTTAATGTTTTCTGCCATTTGTTAATGTGTTTCAAAAAGTTTAGTGTTAATGTTTTCTGCCATTTTTTAATGTGTTTCGTAAAGTTGAGTGTTCATGTTTTCTGCCATTTGTCCTCCTCCTCTGTCGCCACTTTCGGAGATCACCTCACACGAAAGGTAAGGTTCCACATTTTACTACATACGTATGTACGTACAGTAGTAACTCGAGATACGAAAGGCTCAACTTACGAAAAACTCGAGATACGAAAGCCAATGCGAAAATTTTTACTGTTCTACATACGAAAAGTTTTCAAGATACGAAAGGTTTCTGAAAGTCCGAGATTCACCCGGATAACAATTTTGAAACTCGCGCCGCCATCTTAGTACTAGTAGACTCGCCACCATCCTCCTGCTATCCCATTGGTTCCTGATGCTAGTCACGACCATGAAATCCTTCTCTCCTATTGGACAGCATCCCTCCCATCATGCATCTTATACATATACGTGGTGGCGTACCTATCTCGGCCTCTTCGTACCAACATCTCTATCGTACGCACACGGCATTCGTTTGGTCCAACGCTTTCGTTTAGTAACGTAAATTCGTTAGTGATTTCGTTGCAGTATACTGTTATCATGTTGTGCGGAAACTTTATTGTGTTACTTATACATAAATTACGTACAAGATAACGTAGTCATGGGTCCCAAGAAAGTTGAAATTCACGGAAAGAAGCGCATGCTCTCTTTGGAGACAAAGAAGGAGATCATCAAGAAGTACGAAGCTGGTATGCAATTGAGTGTGATCGCAAAGGAATATGGCCGTAATCCGTCGACAATAGGCACCATCCTTAAACAGAAGGATGCCATCAAAGCAGCTACACCGTCGAAGGGCATCACTATTTTGTCCAGCAAGAGGACCCACGTGCACGACGAGATGGAACGGCTGCTCCTCGTCTGGATAAAAGACAAAGAAATCGCTGGCGATACGGTAACGGAGACAGCAATCGTCCACAAGGCCAGCGCTATTTTCGGCGATTTGATTGCCCAGCCGAAGACGACGGAGGAAGGGAGGGTTCTAACGCAAACCCCAGAGTTCAAGGCTTCGCATGGCTGGTTCGAGAAATTTCGTAAACAAACTGGCATCCATTCGGTGGTGCGTCATGGTGAGGCTGCCAGCTCGGACACAAAAGCGGCCGAAGCATTTAAGAAGACTTTCGACGAGATGATGACCCAAGGAAGGCTACAGTACTCAGCAAGTCTTCAATTGTGATGAGACTGCCTTTTTGGAAAAAATGCCTCGTCAGACGTACATCACGGAGGAAGAGAAGAAGCTACCCAGGCATAAGCCTATGAAAGACAGGCTTACGCTTGCACTTTGTTCAAACGCCAGTGGGGATTGCAAGGTGAAGCCCCTACTGGTGTATCATTCTGAGACTCCTCGAGCCTTCAAGGCCCACAAAGTGCTGAAGGAGAAGCTTCCAGTGATGTGGAGGGCTAATGCAAAAGCCTGGGTAACGAGGCTTTTGTTCACGGAGTGGGTAAATCTGTGTTTCGGCCCTTTTTTTACAGTGAAGAATTTTTGGAAAGAGAAGCGCCTCCCCCTGAAATGTGCTGGTGTTGGACAATGCCCCTCCCCACCCTCCTGGCCTCGAGGAAGATATCCTAGCGGAGTATGCCTTCGTCAAGATTCTTTTTCTTCCCCCCAACACCACCCCTCTCCTCCAGCCCATGGACCAGCAAGTGATAGCGAACTTTAAGAAGCTGTACATACACGAAACATCTTTTCAAGAGATGTTTCAACACCACCGATACCACATACCTTACCTTACGTCAATTTTGGAAGGAGCATTTCGACATCGTCATTTGCATCCGACTTATCGACCAAGCTTGGCAGGAGGTTTCGAGGCGAACCTTGAATTCCTCGGGGAGGAAACTCTGGCCTGATGCCGTATCCGCCCGAGACTTCGAGGGATTCGACGTGGGCGAAGCTGGTGCTGCAGAGTCAGAAACAGTTGACAATCCCGATACTGTTTTGGAACCAGATCTTGACGAGATCGTTGCACTCAGCAAGTCCATGGGGCTGGTCGTCAACGAGGACGACATCAACGAACCTTCTTCGAGGAGCACCAAGGAGGAGCTTACGACGGATGACCTGAAGGAGTTGGAGGCCATGCAACATAACGTCGTTCAAGAGGAGTTCTCTAGCAGCGGCGAGGAAGAGGAGGAGGAGCCTATGACAACGGCAGAAATTAAGGATGTTCTAGGCGCTTTTCATAAAGTGCAATCGTTTATCGAAAAAAGATACCCCGAAAAGGCTCACACAGGTCGTGTGCTTGCGCAGTTCGATGACGTTTGCCTGAGTCGTTTCAGGAACATTGTGAAAAGTAGGCAGAAGCAATCTTCCTTGGATCGTTATTTTTTAAAGAGGCCTTCAGCATTAGCCAGGAGTAAGCAAAAAGGAAGAACCAAGTGATAAAAAACAGAAAGTTGAAAGCAAAAAAGGAAGAACCAAGTGATGAAAAACAGACATTGAAAGTGGTGATGAAAAAAAAAAAAAAAAAAAGCCTTTGTAAAAGTAAAAAAAAAAGAATTTTAAAAAGAAAAAAAAGAAAAAAAAAATTTAATTTTTAGATTTTTGTAAGTTAAGTGTTACAGTTTTGTTAATGTGTTTCGTAAATTTTAGTTTCATAGTTTTCCTTAAATTTTTTATGTTTTCGTAAAGTTAAGTGTACATTCGTAAGTACGTTATCCGCCGTTTGTCCTCCTCCTCCTCTGCCGCCACTTTCGGAGATAGCCTCACTCGAAAGGTAAGCTTCCACATTTTACGTTACAGTAATAATATTTCTTGTACACTGATATACACTTTATTTACAGGTTTTGCATTTTTATTCTTAATTTAGGTATTGAATGGTCCAAATTGTTGTAGTATTTTTCATTGTTTATAGGTCATTTAGCTTTATTATGAAATTTACTGGGGTGTTTTTGGAGGGCTTGGAACGGATTAGCCATTTTACATGTAAAATGTGGTCCAAGATACGAAAAGCTCATGATAATGAAAGGCGCCTCGGAATGGATTAATTTCGTATCTCGAGGTACTACTGTACAGTATTTCTTGTACCATGTACACTAATACACTTTATTTACAGGTATGTAGTACATATTAGTAGTATATGTAGTTTAAGTTAGGTATTGAATGGTCCAAATTGTTGTATTTCATTGTTTATTGGTCAATTTAGCTTTATTATAAAATTTAGGCTTGGAATGAATTAGGCAATTTACATGTAAAATGTGGCTCAAGATACGAAAAAAGCAGGTTACGAAGGTCGCTTTGGAACGGATTAATTTTGTATCCTGAGGTACTACTGTATATATATATATCTGTATCTGTGTGTCCTTTAATGAAAAAGGCAAAATATTAATGAAAATTCATCATTTTACTTACAGAATTCAATTATACTGTGCTTAGACTAGATCTAAAAACCACAGTCTTCTCTCTCTCTCTCTCTCTCTCTCTCTCTCTCTCTCTCTCTCTCTCTCTCTCTCTCTCTCTCTCTCTCTCAAACAGTATACATATCCTTTAATAAAAAACAACAGGAAAATATCAATGAAACATTACTTCACTTACAGAATCCATTTATACTGTGCTCAGACTTGGATGAAAAAACCACATTCTCTCTCTCTCTCTCTCTCTCTCTCTCTCTCTCTCTCTCTCTCTCTCTCTCTCTCTCTCTCTCTCTCTCTCTCTCTTATATTTTGGGTAAAACTATGTAAACTGCATTTTATTGCATTTTTCATAAAAAACCTCCAAATATTGATTATTTTGCAGTTTTGGAGTCATGTTTCTTCCACCAGATAGGCATCGTAAGTAACCCTTGAACATGTGTCGTAAACCTGGAAATAATTTCTGATGATTATTATTGAAAAGCGTTGTAACCTCGGAACGTCATAAGCCGAACCTGTCGTAAGCCAGGGATTGCCTGTAATTAGTACATTTAGATGAAAAACACAGTAATTAGTAAACACGTAGCTTTGCTCTATGAAAAAAGCAAATTAGTGATAATTTTAGAGATACTGCCCAAAGAAAAATCTGCAAATTAGTAAAAGTTCCCCATGGAAAAGTGAATCGTGTTACAAAAAATCCGCAACAAAACCCAGGGGGCACAATATAAAATTTTATTTAATTATAAAAATGCTATTTTTATGTAACTTACAAAATAA
The DNA here is from genome assembly GCF_015104395.2 of Macrobrachium nipponense. NCBI lineage: Eukaryota > Metazoa > Arthropoda > Malacostraca > Decapoda > Palaemonidae > Macrobrachium > Macrobrachium nipponense. The sequence continues at coordinate 76,194,403 of NC_061108.1, forward strand.
CTACAAAGCTGAATCCCACATTGACAGGAGGTGGGACACATGGACATAGTATTCTACTCCAAAACATTAAGTCATGTAATGAATTTGAAATAGAAAAGTTGCTAGCATTGAGTACAATGCTTCTCACTCCTTATTAGTTAAGAGAGCCTGCAGTAAAAAACTGCAACTGGTTGTCACTCAACTTAACCTGTAGCGGCGTAGCAGTAGCGCCAAAGGCCACCTCTACTTAAGTGGAAGCTTTGTAGTGATGGAGTACCCCAATGGCTACCAAAGCATTAGTGGAAGTTTTGAAGCTAAGAAGTTATTCGATAGCTAGCAAAGCTTTAAAAGGTGCCCTTGCTCTGGGTGCAGTACCAACTAATAAACAACCAGAAACACTGTCACCTACACTGGGATAACACCACAACCCATCGCCTGAGAGTGGTGGGTGCTCCTTGTACTTTGTACCTCCTGACTCCTAAAAACTCTATACCTAGCCAGAGGGTGAAGACAGAATATCCTGTGCTTCTTCCTGCCACACCATGCAAATCCCTATCCTGTAGTACTGCAGAATTTTAAATGCTGTTAAGCTGGCACCAGGCGAGCTGTGTAAGCTCACAGATTGGTATAAATATCGCTGGTGCTAGACTGTAGCTGGCACCAGGCGAGCTGAGCTTCAGGTGAACCAAGTTCCTAATTGAACGAGTGGGTTCTGTACTTGCCTGTCAATCTGGTAGCCCAAGTTCGCTCCTCACTGCTGCAAATACAGAACTAAAGGAATTTATTTTTGGTGATTAGAAATTCATTTCTCAATATAATGTGATTATGATCCCACAATAAGCTGTAGGTCTTGTTGTTAAGTATCCAATTGGTTCCTAGCCACATATAGAAAAATCTAATCCTTCGGGCCAGCAGTAGGAAAGTTGTTAATCAGTTCAGTGGTCTGGTTAAACTGCAATATACTTAACTTCAGGTGAACTGGGCACCCGTTGAACTGCTAGGAATTCGCAGACGCCGTACACTCTAAAGTTGGCACCAGACTGTAACTAGTGCCAATTGAGATGAGCACCAGGGTAGCCGAAAACTCTGGGCGCTGAGAGCTCTATAACTGGGGCCAGACTTATGGCCGGTGCTATGTGAGCATTGGATGAGCTATGCTCCCTCTTTTGGATATTTCCGAGTCATTCAAGTATCCGTTGAGGTTGGAATTTGGCTTTTGTTTAAATGGAGCCTTCTTGTCAAAGTTTTTGGACACCCTAGTTCTCTCTCTGACATTAGATGAAGGTCAAGAGGATGACAATCAAGACAGTTCTTTCCCATATTCTCCAAGAAAAATGGATAGGAACTTGAATATGCAGGGAGTTTTCTTCCAGATCCTTAGATTTTGGAACCTCTATAATTAGAGACTGACTGCAGCTGATGACAGTCTGGAGATTCTGCCAGGTGAGCCATGATAGCTCGCAGAGGTATAGTTATTGCTGGTGCTAGAGCAGACTGGGAGCCAGTCAAGCTGCTGGGAATTTGCAGACACCATAAGCTCTAAAGTTGGCACCAGGCAAACCCGAAGCTCTGGGCACCAGGATAGCTAGTAACTCTAAGTTCTGGAAGCTCCATAGCTAGCGACAGACTGTAGCTGGTACCATCAGAGCAAGTGATTCAGTTTTTACTTTTTATGATAGTGAGACACGAAGGCCGATCATACTTCCAGTAGGTCAATCCAGAATAAAAGTAAGGGGCATATGTGCCTGAAATCTAAAGAAGCAGAGGCTGCTCAGATGTTCTTAGCTTTCATTAAAAGAAGGCAAAGGTGTTTTCCTGAATCTGAGTGTATCGGAGATAAAATCTCTTTAGGATGAAGGACAAAGCAATCTTGGTCAGATGGACCAACTAACAAAGGATAAGAAGGCCCTCTTGACTATAGTCCTTCTCAGGTAACTACCTAAAAATGACTCCAATTGAATAGAGAGCTCACTCCTTTCCCCAAGTTGCTGAGTGCTCATGGGTGCTTAGAGCATGCGCGGCCAGGCTGTAACTGGTGTCAAGCGAGCTGGAAGCCAGGCAAGTTAGGAATTCGGAGCTGGATGGAGTTCCTGGAAGCCAAGAGTGTCTGTTATGCTACAATGGAGAAAGAACAGATCCAGGTCTTGGATGGATACTCGTTCTTGGCTAAAACAAAGGAAAACAAGAAAACCAAATCTCTTGCTCCTAGCTGGGCATGAAAAAAGACTTCAGAGGTCGTTGAGAAGATGAAAGATCCAGGTCTCTGTGCTTAACCAGAGATAAGTATAGATCAATACCTCTTCTAGGGAAGTTAGGGATCCTAATCTTCTTGATGTGGTCCCCAGCAGGTTCAACAATGTCCTTTAAAAAAAAAAGGAGAGAGAGAGAGAGAGAGATAGGAGAGAGAGAGAGAGGAGAGAGGAGAGAGAGAGGAGAGAGAGATGAGAGAGAGATGAGAGAGAGAGGAGAAGAGACGAGAGAGAGAGAGAGAGAGAGAGAGAGAGAGAGAGAGAGAGAGAGAGAGAGAGCAGCTTTAGGAAGGCAGTCACTAAGCCTGGTAGACAGTGGAGGAGGGGATTTCTGAACGTTGTAAAAGTCTCTGCAACACGTCTTGAAGACCTTTCAAAAGATATTCCTCTTGACAGTCGGGCACCTGTCTGGGCAAGACCGGATCACCCTTGGTGGTATCTCTGAAGCTAGGTTGTCTGAGAAGTCACGGCCTGGAGGACAGATCTTAGAAAGTCCACCAACAACTGTAGTAGGTTCAGGAGCAATTAAATTTGCTAGAATGGACTAAAAGAATAATTGGAAACTGAGCCTTTGACTGTTTAGCACCTCCTTGATCATGTAGAAGGGCATAAGACGATGAGGGCCAAAGAGGACTGTCTGTACCATGGTGCCTGATGCCCATTCTTGAAGAGGCCAACAGGTCCAAGGTTGGGCTTCCTTCATACAATACAGGCAGTCCCTGGTTTATGACAGTTCTGGCTAATGACATTCCTACGTTAGTTACGACGCTTTTCAAATATATTCATCAGAAATTATTTCCTGTTTATGACGCATGTTCCAGGGTTACAACACTTATGAAGCCACTCCAATGGAAGAAATATGACTCCAAAAAGGCAAAGTAATCAACATTTGAAGGTTTTTTGATGAAAAATGCAATAATAATACAGTTTACAAAGTTTTCATTACCCACAAAGCATTAACCCCTTCCCGCCCAGGACATATCATACTACATCATTTAACAGCCAACAAGAAACCCAAGGACGTAGCATAATACATCCCTCCACTCTCTCTTTGGTACAGAGAGCTGGTGTGTTGGGATTGTGTATATGAAGACCTCTCGTTGCTGGGATATGCTCTCTCATCCTTTGTCGAACATAAGCTCCGCCCAATAGCCAATCAGAGCGAAGGAGTAAGGCATCTCGTGACATTTCAGTGACATAATCAAGACGTCACTATATTCCACCAATGGGAGCTCAGTATTTAAATCTTTCCTATCTTTTTCCATTCTTTATCAACTCAAGTGGACATGTCGACACATACAGACGATAGTGCGACTGTAGAATTTGTTTGATTAGAGTTGCAGTTTCTTCTTTATCAATTTTCACTCGTATTTTTTAGTCATGGGTGACTCTGGAGATTCCTCAGATGAAATTTATGTAACAGGGGAATCTGATGATGAAAGTGAGACATCAGATAGTGTGCAATCAGTGAATGATTACGAATTATTTGACGATATTGAGCCAGTCACAGAAGTAGGTTGGCGGTTGTTGTCCAACATCTTTGATGATTCTTGGCCAATCCTGTTCCTTCCCTCAGCAATCCCAGTCACGGGGTGGATGTTTATTTGTCTCAGGATGATTTTCCTTCACCTGACATGGTATTGAGTATTTTATGGATCAAGAAATGATGGATACTTTGTGTTCTTGGATAAATGAGAGGGCAGATAAGTACAAAGATTTTCCCGAAAAGAAAACTCTTCACGGACTGATATGGAAACCAGTAAACACACGTGAACTGCATGTTTTTTTTCATTACTCATACTAATGGGAGTGGATAAAAAACCGGTGTTCTGTAAGGCGGTTATAAGTAGAAATAGGTTTTTGTCCATTCTAAAATTTTTGAGATTTTCATCCACTACACAAGTGACACGAGACCCACGCACAAGGATTGAACCATTTTTATCTGTATTGCAGTAGTATTCACAATCTCTCATGCGACCATCAAGACACATTGCTGTTGATGAAGCTCTTGTATTATGGAAGGGACGTCTTGGCTTTAGACAGTTCATCAAAATCAAGAGTCTGTATCTTTCCCTAAATATATATGTATGTGTGTGTGTATATAAGGGATTTTGACGTAGGAAAAATCTATTTCTGGGTGATTGGCTCGTGTCGCCCTATGAAAGTATCCTTAATATCATTCTTTCTAGGCAAAATTAATCTAAAATTACCAGAGAAAAACAAAATTAAGAAAATGTCAGTAAAACTGACTCGCTCACTCTATAACAGAAGTGTCGGTATGAGAATAGGGGCGAGTGGGATCACTACCACGAGTCATTCACCATTTAGACCTTCCAATCAAAAATCCCCACTAGAGAGAGCTGATACTAACGGGTGATGCGGCCGCTACTACTACTACTAGTGACGCCACGGACAGCAGCGCCTCTAGCGGTCATCCTTAATCTATGAACATCTTGTCTAGCAGGGTGGGTAATCAAAGACAGGGTGGGTTTCATAGGGCGACACGAGCCAATCACCCAGAAATAGATTTTTCCTACGTCAAAATCCCTTTTTCTGGGCTCAGCTTCGTGTTGGCCTATGAAAGAGTACCAGAGAAACAGACAATGGGAATAAGGACAAATGAAATCAGTTGTAAAAAAGAGGTATATAATATAAGAATCAGGTATATTACAGAATACAAACTAAGTACTTAAAGCTAACTTATCCTAAACAATGACATGATAAAGAAAGCCAACAATATAAAGTACTTAAAATTAACTTATTTACAAACATAGTAAATATCCAGTAATGCAATGCAAATTAACAAAATAGATTCACTTAAGTAAGGTATTTACATAATATACAAACACATTGTGTCCTACCCTAGCATAAAAAATAAGGGTAGGGACACTGAAGTACATTTTAAGACATAGTGTGGATGTCCCTAGCAAAAAACTAAGGGACAATCCACCAATATGATCTCAGCGGCTAAGGCTAGAGTATCCGAGTAGCATGGCGATAGGGTGAGGCATGTTGGACGAGGTAGGTAGAAAGGAGACCTGGATCTATACTATGACTACTATACAGTATCAGGAGAAACAATGTTTTCCTGCTGCTACTGCAGAACATTTTAAAGATTCCAAGGACTTTAGGTAGTGACGTTTAAAGACTGTCGGAGATTTTCCATCCAGTATACTTTTAAGATCCTCAAAGTTCATATGTTGAAAGTAGTTAATTGAGGTGGCTACTCCTCTGATGTCATGTGCTTTTGGAAATGAATCAGGATTGCTTGTTTAATGAAGTAAAGGATCTGTTGTCTAATTCCTTTTACTGATAAAGTACCACCTTTTTCTCTCATAAAGAGAGAACCTGAGGATCTTGAGGATGTGCGAGATAGAAAGGCTCTTAAAGTTGATAATGGGCAGAGAGAAGGATCTTGTGGAAGTGGGATGACTTTCCAAGGAGCCACCTTGCAAGAGGATCCTCATTTTTAGCCAAAAAACTACGATCGGAGCAAGCAGAACTTCTCCTGAAGGGAGGAATTCCACATGACCCGCATCTCTGGATAGAGCCGACAGTTCTGAAATTCTAGCTCTGAAGCTAGGCTTAATAAGAATAACGTCTTTCTAAGAAGCATTATGAATGTACAAGACGAGTTGTCAGTATCTGAGGCTAGTTTGAGGACATCATTTAAGAACCATGAGACTGCAGTAGGCCTTTGAGAGGGTCTAAGTCTAGCACAGGGTTTAGGAATAGACGTAAAGTAAGATTCTGTTAGGTCTATCTGGAAACCCAACTGAAAGATCTTCCTCAAGCCGATTTATGAGTAGTAATAGTGCTAGCTGCTAAACCTCTTTTTTAAACAAGGATCTGAAAAAGGATATAGCTAAGTTAACTGTCATGGTTGTAGTGTTTGATTCTTTCAGGAAGGATGCTAATTTTTTAACAGCTGAGTCATATTGTCTAATAGTTGACTCTCTCTTATCTGATTCTAGGAAGAGGATGTTTTGTGGATCAATGTTAGCATCTTTGTTAGCCGCAAACTTCATGAAGTCCATAAAGTTAGGGTCTGAAGAATTCCTGAGGAAGCGAACACAGTCCTCATTTGTAATGATTGCGACAGCTTGGGATTGGGAATCCGTTGAGGTCTGAGACCCAATTCCAGAAGCAGAGGATACCAGTTGCTCTTGGGCCAGTCTGGAGCAATCAGAGCTACTAGTCCCTGAAAGTCCTCAGCTTGCTCAAGACTTTCAAAAGAAGATTCACTGGAAGAAAGACATAAATTTTTCTCCACTGATTCCAATCTAACGACAGGGCGTCCGTGGCATAAGCCAGAGGGTCCAGGTTGGGGGCCACATAGCAAGGGAGCTTGTGGTTCGCTTGTGAGGCGAAGAGATCCACTTGGAGACCTGGAACTCTCCCGGCATATCCACTGGAATGACCCGTCGTCCAGGGACCATTTCTGATTCCAGAGGGACCGACCGGGATAAAGCGTCTGCTATCACATTTCTTACCCCCGCCAGGTGAGTGGCGGACAGATGCCATTTGTGTTTGTCTGCTAGTGCAAAGATGGCTATCATGACATGGTTCACATGTTTGGATTTGGACCCTCCTCTGTTGATGCAATGAACTACCACTGCACTGTCCAAAACCAGTCTTAGATGAGACTTTTTCGGGGGAAGAAGTCTCTTCAGGGTAAGAAATACTGCCATTGCTTCCAAGACGTTTATGTGAAGCTGGCGGAACTGAACTGACCAAGTCCCCTGAACTTGCTTGCATTGAGAATATCCCCCCCACCCGGACAGGGAGGCATCCGTGTGAATGGTTAACACTGGAAGGGGATATTGAAGGGGTACTAGTTTGGCCAGGTTCTTCACTTTTGTCCATGGACGGAGCTGATTGCGAAGGATCTGTGGAATTACTGACAACTTGTCTCGAGATTTGGCGTTTGCTCTCGATCGCCAAACTCGGTTTATATCTTTCAGCCTTGCTTTCAGGAGAATGTCTGTCACTGAGGCAAACTGAAGAGAACCTAGGATTCTTTCCTGGTTTCTCCTTGATGTTTGTTTGCATTTGAGAAATTGTTTCACAGACTTGGCTATTTCTTTCCTTTTGACCACCGGAATTGACAGATTGTGGGAAGACAAATCCCATTGGATTCCTAGCCACTGAAAACGAAACTCTGGAGTAAGTCTGGATTCCGTCTTGTTTATCTGGAACCCCAGATGTTCCAGAAATTGAACTACCTTTTTTGTGGCTTTGAGACATTCCTCGACGGTTGGTGCCCAGATCAACCAATCGTCGAGGTATGCTGCTACCATTATCCCTTGAGTTCTCAATTGTTGAACTACCACTTCTGCTATTTTCGTGAATACCCTGGGGGCTACATTCAGACCGAAGGGCATCACTTTGAATGAGAACATCTGATTTCCTAGTTTGAAGCCTAGGAATGGGCGGAAGTGTCTGGCTATAGGGATATGATAGTATGCGTCTGTAAGATCGATGGAGCATGTGACGGTCCCACGGGGAAGTAAGGTCCTTACTTGCGAGATGGTAAGCATTTTGAACTTGTCGCAACGAATGAAAGAGTTTAGCTTTGACAAGTCTAAGATTACCCTTCTTTTTGTTGAGCCTTTCTTTGGCACGCTGAATAAGCGACCTTGAAATTTTCGATGCTTGACTCTTGCAATAGCTCCTTTCTGAAGGAGTTCCTCCGCGTAATCCGTCAATTCCTTTGATGGTTCCTGATAAAATGATTTGATTGGAAGAGGATCTTTGATCCAACTCCAACCAAATCCCTTGGACACGATGCTCTGTGCCCATTTGCTGAACCCCCACCTGTGACGGAAGAGGAACAGCCTCCCTCCTACCTGGGGAGCCTCACTGTTGTTGGGCGGGTTGACCTCCGCGCCCTCCTCTGAATTGCCTTCCCCTTGCCGCTCTCCCTGTGCCACGCTGGCGAAAGTGGCCTCTCGCCCTGCTACCTCTCGAAAGCCTATTAAAGGCTGGGTAAGCTTGACCTTCATACATAGAGTTGAAGGCCGGCGAGACTGCGTAGGTTGAGGGTTGCGATTGAGGGGACAACAGGAGGATGGGTTGGGCCTGTTTCGAAGTCGATGGTTGTCCCTGTTGGGTAACTGGGACGGCCTGAACGAACTGCTGTTGCTGCTGATGTTTCTGGTAAGGCTGGAACCTTCTACCAGACTTCTTGAGTTTCTTACCAGCAGCAGGGGCGGATTCTTGCTGCCTCTTAGAAGAGATGCCCCACCTAGCCCTAGGGCTCTGGTTGAGCCTAGCAGCCTCGTGGTGCACCTCATTCACAGCGGACTCTGGGAAGAGGTCCGCCCCCCACATGCTGGAAGCCAGGAGTCTATTAGGTTCGTGCCTAATAGTGCACTCCTGCAGAACGTGCTTTCGGCAGTTCCTCCTAGCTTGGAAGAAGTCGAAAGCATCCGTCTGAACTGTTTGAAGCTGAGACTTGGCCAGAATCTTGAATAGCGGTTCTGTGCCACACGATAGTGCCGCCATTTCAGTGATAATCAGTGAGTTGAGGGACCTTCCAAACCTAGTTCGAGCATCGAACTCCGCCTGAATCAAAGTATCAAGCAGCCTTGGAAGCTTTTCGCCAAACTGGTCCATTGCGCAGTCTGGTTTAAGCTTACCAATCGTGAATGTGGCAGGCAAGTTCTCCCACAATTCTCCAAAGGCTGGAAAGAGCGGAGAAGTAGAATCAGCTTCTCTCAGCTGTGGCATGGGCTCATCCTTGAGGACTGCCTGAAGAGTCGCTTCCACTATTTTGGTAGCGAACGGAAGAGAAGCCTCCTCCTCCGTCGCAAAAATAGTGAAAGGACTCTTGAAAGCCTGGAGCTTAGTGTTGGTACACTCCCAGTCCTCCAGGCAGTGAACCCATTCCCGCTGTGCGTGCTCTCTACTATATAGCACGTTTTCTCTGGAAATCTTGTCCTCCCTAGTGAGGGCCGCCACTGTCAGCCTAGCATATCCAATGAAAGGCTGAGATAATCCTGGAGGATAAAACTCGAAGTCCTCAATCCTTCGAGTTCCACACTCCGGGACAGAGATCATACCATCCTTAAATGGAGCGTAAGCGGCCACTCTCCATGAATTATCCATGGAGAAGGCTGGTAGCGACTCATATGGAGGTAGCTGGAGAATGCCAGTACCTGCTACTGGGGAGATTGGTTGAGGAGCCTGAGACAGCCCAGCTACTCGGTCCTCATTCTCTCTAACTCTGTTAGAGAGATCTTGAATGGACTGGCCCGACTGACTGAGGGTGTCTGACAGTTGTGCAAACATCTGTTCAAACCTGGTTCCAAGGGCGGATTATTATTATTAAAGAAAGGAGTTTACCAGTCCAATGAGTCAAACTTGACTCTCACAGGGCTGGCCCGAAAAAAAATCGGGATTATAAATAATTCTAAAAAAAAAAAAAAAAAAAAAAAAAAAAAAAAAAAAAGAAAAAAAAAAAAAAAAAAAAAAAAATAAATAAATACAAATAAAAAATAAATAAATAAATAAAATAAATAAATAAAATATATATATACATATATCTATTTATCTTCAAATATAGTACTAAATCTAAGTGAAAAAATGAATGAATAAATAAATATATATATGAAATCTAAGCGATAAAAAGAATTAACTATATATTAAATCTTTTACGTAATTTAAAAAGAATTAGTAATAAAATAAAAATCTTAGGTAAAAACTTAAATTCTATCAATTAAACGTGTATTCCTTAGAAAAGTTAAAATTCTAAAACAGGAAAAACACTACCTAGATTCAGTTGAAAATGGTCAGAAAATGTTTTCCGGGCCAACCAAAACATATCTCTCTTTCTCGCTTAAAAACCCGACAAACAGAAAATATATGTTTAATAGATAAAAAGTATCACACTCACTGCACATGGGAATAGTGCCGTGAGGTGTACACATTAAAAATCCATTGGTCAATCTCGTATGGCCAATTCTTAATCGAGTCAATATTACCTCAGTTTTTTTGTCGTATTGATTAGAGGACTCCCATGGAGAAACAGTTGACTTTAATTGTCTTAAATATATTCTGAGATACGTTGCTCCACAATCTTTGCCACTTTTCCATTGTAAATGTTTTTAATAAAGTTATGTAATCTCTAACGGGGAGATTAATATTCCGTTGAGGCAGGTTGACGGCTGTTTTAGCAGCAGTATCCGCTCTTTCATTTCCAACAACTCCTACATGAGCTGGGACCCAACATAATTCAATATCTACCCCCTCAAGATAAAAATTGTTTAAAAGTTCTTTAATCTTTAATACCAACAGGTTCTTATGTGAATAGCTTTTGAGGGCTTCTATGGCACTTCGTGAATCCGAGTAGATGATAAATTTTAAATTTAGTCTTTCTTCATGTGCTTTAACAATATTGATGGCTAGTAAAATGGCATATAGCTCGGAGGTGAATACTGAAGACTCTTTTGGCAATGATAACTGGCTCATTTTCTTCAAAGACACTGCAGCGCTTCCTACACCCACTGAAGATTTAGAGCCATCAGTGTTATGATGGCTTAGTGTGAGGACCTTTCCTTTGAATATGCTCTATGGCAATTTGTTGATGGTGACTCGGGGTATAGCTAAATTTCTTTGATAAATGAAAAAGATGAGAGCATATTCTTGTTTTTTTCATGATCCAAGGTGGGGGGAAAAGAGATGGTTGAATGATGTTCATTTTGATATTTGTTGACTGCAACAGCCTATTTGCTCTAATGGGGAATGGTGGCACATGATTATTTATAAAAATATCACTCTGAAAAAAGAGCTTTTTTGTAGGAGAACTTGTAGACAGAATATTCAATGCACTCCGCCATTGTTACAAAACAAATCCCGATTGCAAACGGACCCAAAGGGGGGGCCGGGGTTCCTCCAATTTATTCAAACATAAAAAAAAACCGAGAGATTTGGGATGATCTAAATGCTCCACTACAAATTCTCAGGCCTCGAGTATGTATTGGATCTAAAGACTTCAAAGTTGCTTCAGATCCTGATCCATATATTGGGCTTCCATAATCTATTCTTGATAAGACCAATGCCTTATATATCATCAGTAAAGTTGATCTCCTTGCACCCCATATTGTATGAGAATAATTTCATCATTAAGTTAAGAAGGCACTATTACATTTAAGATTTGATGTAAGATACATGTGCTTTCCAATTCAAATGAGTATCAAAGACCAGTCCCAAAATTTTACTTTATCCTTGGAAATGGATTTGTTACATTGTGCCCAAAGTAAGATTTCTATATCTTGATTCTGTTTCCATCTTACTATTCCTATAAAACACCAATTATTGCTTGAGTTTTTTCTGCCGAAAGTCTGAAACCAACAGAAGGCAGTCCAAGCTTGTATTTTTTCGAATGGCATTATTTAGAATTCTTTGCAAATGACGAAGATTGTTGGATGAATAGTAAATTGCAAAGTCGTCCACATAAAGACTACTTTGCACTCCCTGTGGCATTTGATCTACTATATCGTTAATTGCCAACGCAAAAGCGTTCCACTTAAAACACTGCCTTGGGGTACACCACAGTCAAGCTTAAAAGATTCAGAGTAAATATTATCAATACGAGTTTGAAATGTTTCTTCCATCTATAAAAGTTTCTGATAAAAATAGGAAGATGTCCTCGGAAACCGTTATGATGCAAGGATTTTAGTATCGAGTAACCTTCCCATGTTGTTATCAATATGCCTTTCTTGAATGTCAAAAAATAGGGCTATTGTGATCTGTTTTCGTTCAAAACCTCTACGTACATAATTTTCCAGGTGTGAAAGAGAGTCCAGGTGGATCGCTCCGATTGTGAGCCAAATAGAGAATTTGATAAAACATTATTACGACGCAAGCAACCAATTCAATCTATAATTAACCATCTTTTCCAGTAATTTACAAACACAACTGGTTAGTGAAATTGGTCTGTAATTATCTGGATTACTAGGATCTTTTCCTGCCTTAGCTATTGGTATTACTATTGCATGTTTCCATGCCTTTGGAAATAGATGTTTGGTCCAAAGATGATTATAGAAAATCTAATAGATAGGCCTTGGCTAAGGGCTAGATTTCTCATCATATCAGAAATTTACATTATCTTTTCCAGGGCTGTTGAGCTACAGTTTGATAATGCAAATTCCAACTCTTCTTCAGTAAATCTTTTATTGTAGTAAATATCTTCTACAGTATCAAAATTCAATGGTATTGCTTCTTCTCTTCTTTTAAGGGCTCGAAAGTGGGCATCTAAATTTATCAATACTGCTTTGTTTTCAATATTACGACCGATAATATTAGAGATTGTCTGAGTATCATGTATTATGAGCCATTATGCATTAATGCGTGTCTTGCTGGTCTGCTGTAAGAAAAACCGTTTTAAAATCTTCCTAAATTTCTGCCCACACCTTCTTTGCATAGAAGTATTCTCTGATATGCTTGACACGTATTTTTGCCATGAAATTATCTTGCCTTTAATTACTTCCTTCCTAAATTTAGCAGAATCTTATTGAAATATGGTTTCAATACACTAATTTCTATGGCTATGTCAACTAATTTGTTCATTGTATTCCCTAACATTAGGGGACCTGTCATCAAATGTTTGAATCTTTTATTTAGGGTTTCTAATTTTCTTCCAATTGCATGCTTTTCGTTTATCAGTTGGGTTAATGTGTCTGACCACCATGGGACCGAATGTTTCAACTGTTTGATTGCCAGTCAGAGGCATCGATTTATCAGCCGCTTGTGTGATAAAATTCACAAAGTCGTCGTTTGTTTTATCATGGTCCTGGGAATAATCAAAGGCAGGCACTTGCCTAGTGTAAAACTTGAACTTATCCCAGTCAGCTTTATTTGTATTATACCGTTGGATCGGAGAAGTTGGTGTATGTCCTAATATGGTAATCAAAATAGGAAAATGGTCACTGTTAAACAGGTCATCTAGGACATTCCATTCAAACCTATCAACAATACTATTGGAACAGTGTTTTAAATCAATTGACGAATAGGTGCCATGAGTTTTTGAGTAGTAAGTGCTACTCTCTGCCTCATTCAATATACAGAGGTTGTGATCATTCATCATCTGTTCGACCTTTGGAACCACTGTGTCACATCAACACAATTGGTATACCCAGATGGGACTGGAGTTAAAAGTCTCCTATAATAGGAAATTCTCTTGCCTTTTGGGGAATACTTTAGGTAAATTTTGCAAATTATAGTTACAAGAGGGTTGATTGTACATATTATAAATATTAAAGGAGTTATTATCTAAATGTAATCTAACTCCAGATAATTGAAATTCTGAGGTTTCTAAAGGACATAGCATCGTAAGTTACTCTGTTATGAATATAGATTGCAGTTCCTAATGTATTAGCAGAAGGAACTGAATGAGATGCTAAATTGTAATTTCCTATTGATTGAACGGTATCATTTGTATGCTGTAAGCATATTGCAATTGATTATATATATTTTAATAGTCTTTGAATTTCCCCTTGATGTAAACGGGTTTTAAGACCATTAACATTCCATTGGATTACGTATGAATTGTACATTATGGTAGTGGAGGTGGAATATCACTAGGTAGAGTATTGTTCTGCTTATTTTGCCGGGAATGGGTTTTTCTGGTTAACTGCAGTAGCAGTATTTTTGAATTAGTTTTTGCTTCTTTAGGCTATGGCTCCCTGTTGGTTTTACTGTCGATTTCGAAGATTCGTTTCCTGAATTTCTTTTGGATTGTGATTAAATTTTTCTAGAAATTTTTCAAGATGAAGGGTGCCTGTTGCACGCTTCTTTATTAGATGGTCAACACACATACAACCAGTGTTGTGGCTTTCTAATTTACCATACTGGTTTTTTGTTTTTATTTTTTGTTCTTAGTAAAATTGTCTATTAGATTATTCTATATATGTATACTTATATTTTTAAGGTCATTGAATTCGTCTAAAAAACAATCATTACAGCCACAGGACAATTTTGTGGGTTGTTTTATTCCCTGTTGGTGTTTTATGGAGATATCATTGATTTACTAGTTTTGCCATAAAACTGGTGAGGGTGGGATTTATTTCTTCAAGGGGTACATTGTTAGTAAGGATTCCTTCCGCTTCTTGAGAACCGTGTGCATTTGCGTGTACTTCGGCCTTTATCACATGGGTGGTATATGATTGTCTGAAACATTAAGTTCAGATTCAGAGGTTGGGAGTTGAAGCAATGTTACTATTTCTGCTTCAATTGGGTTTGGTACATGGGTAGAAGCCCTTTTCAGGTATGTATACTTGAAGAGTATCTTCTGCTGGTTTTGTTAAGCATATCTCATTATTCGATTTTTTTGATTTGGGAGGAGTTGTACTTTCAGTACACGTTTTTTTCTTTCTGACTTTGCTTTTGGGATTTCTAGTTCCACCATCTCCACTTCAGAAAGTTCTTCCGTCTCTTTGGTGCTGTCATCAGTGGCAAGTATGTTGAATCTGTTCTGTACAGAAATCTGCTCTTCTTTTTAGTTTGATTTTGGGTAGTAGTGTCATTCTTTTTCCAATTATTCTATTTATTTATATGCTGGCGTTTTGGTAATGGATTTGGGAATAACCAGCGTCAATGCAAGAATTGGATTCTGATCGACTTGATGAAGAAGTAGAGTTATCAGGAATCCTTGATTCTGCACCATACAAGAAATGAGAAACTTGTATATCATCAGTTGAATGCTGATTCTTGGATGCTACTTTCGCATAAGTCGAATTATTACCTAAAATATGTTTCTTGCAGCTTTATAGGTGATATGTTCATTATTAGCAGTATCTATTATAGTCTGTTCTAATTTATACAGAGGACATTGTCTTGAGTTCGGAGAGTGAGGCTCCCTCACAATGATAACAAAATCTTTCAGATACACAATCTTTGGTATCGTGGAATTCAGAAGCATTATGGAATTTGGAGCAAATGAAGCATCTTTTTTCATTGGGTGCATTTCCCAATAACTGACCAAAATCATAACACTTGTAACACTGCATAGGTCGTGGGTGGAATTTCTTGACAGCAATGCTCAAGTGTCTGACTTTTATATAGTCTGGAAGATAGGGTGTGGTAAATATCACAAGATGGCATTGTTATCTCCTGGTAGCTTTTTAACTTTATAAACAGAAGAGGGGCATCTCTTCAGTATGTCTTCATCAGAAAACTCATATAAATCTCTACAATATATTAATCCTTTTGACTGGTTGAAGGTGCTGTGAGGATAAACTTTCCCAATGCTATCTGAATCAGAAGGTTTAAAATTTCTCAATAATACTGCTTGGGATTCATTCCCAGCCTTAATTAATAGATTATATCCAAAACGCTTCAAATTTCCTTGAGGAATGGTACCAACTTTCTTCTCAAGGCATTCGTATCCCTTAATGATGTTGTTGCACCCTTCCTTGTACGAAGCAACATACCAAATTGGCTCAGGTAATACCCTTGGAGCAATTTTCTGGGCATCACACAAGTCAGAGTACTTTGGTGGAATATAGTCAAATCAGAATCCAAAAACGTTTGGAATATTGTTGCAATTTTGCACAGCCAGAAAATCCGCAAATGTTGCCACTTTTGATATTGGAAAGGGCAACCATAGCTTTGGAATGATCCTGAAAAGTTATATATGCTTCAAAATCTTTTGTCTTTTGAGAGTTTCAGCTTCATCCTTTCAATCTCTCCGAATGGTTTAAAATGATGAACAATTTTTCATAATTCATATCAGTGCAATGCCCGTACAATACAAGACTCTACAATTTTCATTTGCACTGCCAGATTTTTTAATCCCCTGGCATCCTGGGGATGAGGAATAAATGGTTCCAGTGTGTAAATACTGGAACTGGAGGAAAGGCCCTTTTTAGTTCCCTGGTCGTCAACCGAGTTGTCATTACTTGAAGTCGCTAAAGTCGTCAACAGTGCCGGTGGAGAGTCAGCAAATCCAGGGGAGGGGGGGTCATTAGCCGAATTATCCATAAGAAGTTTTAGTTTGTTTGTTAAATTCTGTGTTTGTTTGTTTGTTTTACCTGTTTGAGAATATTAAGAAAGTATCATACGTTGTAAAGGGCATTTACCTTATTCTCCACTATCGGCACAGTGAGAGCATACTTCCCAGATGATCCGCTCCATACCCTACCCGTAGGATCGCATCAAAACAGATACAGAGGCACAGGTGTAAGCTAAACCCGCCTGTTGGGACTGAGACCATAAAATCATGGAATCATCCCCCTTTGCTCTGTAATGACGGGCTTCTTTCCGCCAATAAGCCGAGAGTCCTATTCCCAAAGATTGGATCCCCCTGGATTCCGATGACCCAACCTCCGGAACAGTTCCGCCAAAAGGTTCCAAACCATCTTCGGGACGGCTGACGTCATCCTATACTCTCACATATAGCTTTGAATGAAAATCCCTCCCAACCGTGATCCCTTCTTTCCCATTCATCAACCTGCATGATGTACGAATGTGGAATATCCACGCTATTTTACTAGTAAAAAAAATTGAATAAAAGAAATATTACTAATAGGGGTTGGACAGCAAGAAGAAGGTAGGATGCTAAAAATAGGAAGAGGTCGAAATAAAAAAAGGAATTAGTGAAAGACTAAAGAGAGAAATTTAGATTCGAGACTTGGGGTTTCCCCCAAAACCCTTTCCCCAAGTTCGAGAGCCCTCTTGCCCGTTTTCAAGGCTTCACCAAGGAAGAAACATTCCAAGGTTGAAGCCAAGAAACTTCGTCAAGGCATTCTCTCATTAAAGAGGGTCCAAGGGCGGAGACCTGCGAGCCGACCATCTCTCCCACCTGTTGCATCACCACTGCTGAAAAGGCAGTGGGATCAAAGGAGCTCGGTCCCGCAACTCCAACCGTCGTTGGCGAGTGGATGCGGTGGAGGCCGGAGAAGGCATTGGCTCGACTGGAGCGCGAGCCTTCTCCTTAGAAGCCTTGCTTCTAGAGCTCTTGGAGTACGAAGAGCTCGTCTTAGCCTTCACTGCGTCAGCATAGGAAGTCGAAGACTTCTTTGTCTGAAGAAGACGACGATGACTTCTTATAAGTCGTCTTGTGGAGGGTGTTCTTCTGTTCTCTCTGTCCCTTCACCTTTGGGGGTACAGAGAGAGCGGGAGAGCGGGGGCAGGGATCTCAGATCCCGTAAAGCCTTGAAAAGAAGCAGTAAAGAAGGGGACAGGAGAAGATCCAGGAGCTCCCAAGGAAAGACCTTGGGCGCCCGACACACCTACCTCAACCAACAAATCCTCCGCCCCTACCACCATAGGTTCGATGTTCAGGTCCAAAGTTGCGACGTCTGGGACCGGCTCCTGCGTGGCCGCGGACCCGAACGACTGCTGCACCTCTTGCTGTATGGAAGCGATGAGAGGGGCTGCCGAGATAGGATCAACGTAGCCTGTTGATTTGCCGCCGGGGAAGATCTGAACGGCCAGCTTCTTATCCAAGATGTACGGCTGGCCCTTGGCGGCGTTCTTCCCGAAGCCGCCCACCCAAGCCTTCAGGGTTGCTAGGGCGACTTCCTTCACGGCGGCAGCCTGAAAGAGAAGGCGAAATGAAGCTTCTAGTGGCGGGGACGGGGTTTAACAAGCTTATGACTAAGTGTTATTAGTAATACGATAAAGAAGTCTAAAATCGACTTACCCCCCCACCAGCTGACTGACAAGGTCATAGCAAATGGTGCAGGCTTCTGGGTGCCAGACGATCAAAGAGTTGTGGGTCGTGGCACACGGGGTGGCGTGAGTCCTGCACTCATCGTGGGCGCAGGGGTCGTACAGCGTCGCATTACACCCCAGGACCCACCTGACAGTTGGTAGCCTGTAAGTGGAAAGATACATAAGTATCAGGGAACACTTACAGCCTAACAATTGCTCCGCTTGCATGCCGGAGCGTGAAGTTAGATTAAACCAGAGCCCCGCCACCCTAATACGTGTGGTAAACTAGGCGGTTTGGAGTTGTCTAAGGCTACGCCGGAGACAGGAGAGAATATCCAACCAGGTGTGGTGGTGGGATGCCATGAAACCACGACGGAGAACGACGGAGATGGTATACACACAGTTACATAATACTAAAATTCACCGTAAAATTAGGGTATATCCTTATATGTATAACGAAATATATATAAAAATCTTTTCCCCGTCTACTAGAAGAGTGCCCGGGTAAGAAGCAAGCTCTCCTCCGGTAGCGGGAAAAACGGGCAGGATATAGTAGGCAAGCAACAGACCACTAGTAGTGACCACCCCGCCCGCTGGCGGGAGCCAGGCGAACTATAACCAAAGGGGCCCCGGCTGCAGCGGAGGCTCCGTTCGTTACAGTAGGGGAAAGTTTGGGACTGAGCAATAGGGGGTTCCCGGCGTAACGCGGCGGGAGAGAGAGAGGGGGGTGTGGCCTACTCCTCCCCGTCTCAACAACTACCCGCTCGGTGACCCGGTACCCGAGACAAGTGGTCACCCTATACCCCACCTGGGAGGGAGCTCCTGGCCTCCTCAGAGAAAGAGGGGAGGAAGGCTACTGTGGTGTCATGGTAACCAAGGAGTCCCCAGACCCCTCCCTATACCTGGTAGGGAGGGAAGGGGAAGGGTAAGGTGCTATGGAACACGTGACCGCAAGTGGCCTAAGCCGCGATAGCACACAACCGTGGAGGGCCCACCCCGTGAACCAGACTGTACCAACACATGGGACATGCACCTAGGCTAGCCTAACACCCTAAATAAAACTAAAAATACATCGTAAAAGAGGGAAAGACCTTTAGCAAAAGAAAAAGAAGCCCAGGAGGAGGCAAACTGTTCCGAGGAACAGTTGACTACTCGGAGCCAGCGGTAGCCGATGAAGAGCAAGAGCCGGGTGATGCTGGGCCAGAACACAGAATAGCCCTAAATACCAAACTAAGAGAAATGGTAAAGGGCTGTCCTAGCTATAAAACGATGTAATAAACGATGAACGTTGATATGAAAAGCCCATAAGTATAAGAAGTCCCAGTATGGAAGACCGGGAATTCTTAACATGAGGCGGCATGGCGCCGCCACGAGTCAACCGGGAGACCGTATATGACCTATTAGAAGGAAATACTGGTCCCTGGAAGACTCATACGGTAAAATACTACTTATGGGAGGCACTTAACTTAGCCGATGCGATGGCAGCACGTTCCATGGTGAATAAGGAGATAAGTCCAAAGATAACACGGCACGAAAGAAAAAAAGCGTACAACGTGTACCGTCTAATTATTAAAGGGATGACCGCTAGAGGCGCTGCTGTCCGTGGCGTCACTAGTAGTAGTAGTAGCGGCCGCATCACCGTTAGTATCAGCTCTCTCTAGTGGGGGGATTTTTGAATTGGAAGGTCTAAATGGTGAATGACTCGTGGTAGTGATCCCACTCGTCCCCTATTCTCATACGACTTCTGTTATAGAGTGAGCGAGTCAGTTTTACTGACATTTTCTTAATTTTTTTTTCTCTCCTCTGGTAATTTTAGATTAAT